>NC_047164.1:12221039-12521039 GCF_009819705.1 Hippoglossus hippoglossus | reverse complement strand
TTTGTAAAGCAAAGGGAACTCCTGTGAACTTTTGAGAGACAGTTTTGAACTTTTTCGAAAGGTTTTCTGTTGTATGGACTTTTTCGGTTGTGGATGTTCACCTCGTTTTCCTTGTGATTGGAGTTCTGGATTTGTATTCTGCGTGTGGTTCTCTCTTTTGTGTGTATATCGTTTCTGTGTTTCCCCTTTGTCTGTTTGCACATAGATTGTTCCTCATGTTTTAGTTCAGATTTCATTAATCAATATATCTAATGTTTTGGTGCTGTTTGCTGCCACCTGGAGACCGTGGCCGTTTTTTTTTTTCACATTAAACTTCACCTTCACCACCCTAACTTAACTTGCCTGCATTTGGGCCCTCCCAGCTAAACGTGACAATTTCTTTCATACATACAACTATGGCTTTGCTTATTTTTTCTCGCCGCCTTTAAAAATCCATCAAATCAATTCATTTGAGAAGGACAAATCACTCTTTGGTTGATTAGGTTGAGTTGCTGACTACTTGTGTCCAAATTTAATCCATGACCAATGAGGAGCATTCCCTAGTTAAGTTGGGACTCACTCTTTTGAAATATCTGTGCATTCACTTTCAGACACGTTCTTATTCATCTGTAAATCATGCATTTACAACATTTTTGTGCCAGCTGAGTGTCACATCTGGAGTAATAATAATGGCACTCAGTTGAGTGCATACCTCCACCAAGGCCCAAAAGTCCCCTTATGAAACCACATTTAAATTCACTAGGTCTGGGTTTTTATTTAAATCTGCACCAAAGTACAGACACTCATAAATATCGGGCCCCTAAACATGTCAGATTTTTTTTGTCATCAAGATCCATGAATTATTCTCTGAGGAATGAACAAAAATGTTGATAAATGCCAACAGACTGAAAAAAGAATCCTGGATCTGCAACAAAATTAAATTTGTTCTACATTGACCCAAACCACATCCTTCAACCAAGCTTCACGAAAATGGGCTCAATAGCTTTTGTGTAATCCTGCAAACGAACAGACAAACACTGGGGAAAACATTAACTTCATGGTGGAGGTAAAAATGAATTAAGGCTATGGCTGGGTTCACATTAAAGCTGGATTTTGACACAACAGATCAGGAAATAAATTGTGTATGACCTATCTTAAGGTTAATATTGTGGTATTGAGTGAATGTAAATGACTCTGAAGGTGTACAAATCTGAAGCTCTCACGTGGTGAAGGCGTCGTTCTGCTTTGCCCCCAGGTAGTAGGAGTACAGGTTGAACATGCCGATCATGAACGCCAGGAAGACCAGGAGGAAGATGACCATGAACTTGAAGATGTCCTTGACGGTCCTCCCTAAAGAGATCTGCAGTGGACCGAAGCTCTCGTTGGCTGGGAGGATGTAAGCAATCCGAGAGAAGCTCAGAACCACTGCAACTGCATACAGGCCCTCTGACACCAGCTGGGGATCTGACGGCAACCAGTAGAGACGTGCTGCAAAAACAAAGCTCGGATATGTTAGTGAATTTCAGCAAATCAACTTTGTAAAACTTTCTTCTTTTTGAAGCATGTAGTTGTGCTTTCATTGCAGATTGAGGAGGTTTTTTAATAAACACAATTTCATTAGGACACAGAGAAGGAATATGAATTAAGCCAGTCCATCTCAATTCATTATGATTAGAGGGATTAAACAGAAAAAAAAAACCTAACCCTAACAAGAAAAAAGAGAATAAACTTGAAATTTCGGTATTAAAAGTCCAAATTTTAAGAATATATCAAACTAATAACGTTAGCTCTTGACTGCTTTAACAAAACACTGTGTGTAGATACATTTTTGAGATTGCTCTTCAGAGCCAGTTTCGGTAACAAGGAAATTCTTTCTCTTTTTGCACATTAACACAGTGTCTGTTCAGAAGAAGAAACCATGTATTTTACATACATGGTTTCTTCACCATCATCATCTTCGCGAGTGTTTCTTCATGGAACACTCGCAGCTCACATAGCTGTCAGTCACTCCTGCGACTTTATTCTTGACAGTTCAACTCTATTAACAAAATAGTCTTTGAACTTTATTCTTGAAATTCAAAGAGAAATCTCATAGTCCAAATACTTTTCCACAAATATGCAAGTTTGCTTTTCATGTAAATTGTTGAATAGTATTTGGTCCTTTTGGCTTCTAGCCACTGTCAAAGACGTGTGTGCAATCTGTGACTTAGTAAGTACTAAAGTATGTGTATTTTACAGGATCTCAAGATGAAATGATGGAAACAACTGAACTAAACAATGGAATCTCCTAATGCTATTTTTCTCCTGTGCCTCAGGATCGCCAGAGCCAAACCCGCCTGCCTTTTCTCCTGCTCACAGGATCTTCTGCACATTCTCAGCCAGCCACCAGCCTGTCATCTGCCTGCCCCAGCTCTTCCTTAAAAGACTATTTTCATTGTACAGTACCCTCATGTGCTAACTTACTGCAGCTGTTTGTACATTTATACAGGAAGTAAAGGATGGTTTGTTAGTCTGTGCAGGTGTGTGAGCATGCTCACCCAGTGTGAAGTAGTGTATCTCGGGGGGCAGTGTGACATTAATCAGTGTTGTGTAGTGTGTGTGTACATAGGTCTGTGCTAAGTCAGCGTGTCTCAGAGCAGAGAAGCGGCAGCAAAAGGAGGCGAGGAAGATTGCCAGCATCCCAAAGTCCAGGAAGTTCCACGGCTCGACCAGATACTCCCCCAGTCCCTGACTCCAGATCTCCTTCACCTCAGCCCAGATCATACCTGCACAAAGTACATGATGATAAACAGGATGACATATTCATGTTCCTGCTCTGTCATCTGCAGCTCTGCAAACATTAAACCCTGACAGACATGATGTTTTCAATGATCATCTAATGCTCACCGATGACCCATGAAATGATGAGGATCTCCATACATGTGAAGGGCGTCGTGGTCATGCGGTAGAGCAGCAGTGGGTCCGAGGTGAGGTGTGCTCCTCCTGGGTGCTGATGGTGGGTCATGTTTGGTAAATGGGTGGTGCCTGCGAAACGGTCGGCAGCATTCAGGATGAGAAGACCCAGGAAAATTGTGAAGGACGAGGCATGGGCCACAAACCTCATGAAGGGGCTGCGCATTACTTTCCCCACCTGGATGAGAGAGAAGGAACAACCGAGGGATGAGAGAAAACCTCCAGTGGGGACTTAAAGTCAGGTTTGGATATGTAGGAGTTAATATGAGGGTCCTACTCTGCTGCACGGAGCGATCCAGTAAGCCACCGCCAGTCCAGGAAGTCCAATAGCCACCGCCAGCACCACCAGCAGTTTGATAGCAGTGGTCTGTTGTCTCAGTCCGGGTAGATTCTCAAACCAGATACCGAGCAGCTGCTGCTGGCAGTTAGGATGAGCCACAAACTAAAGAGAGAAGGACACATGGACACAGTGGTTCAGACCAGAAACACCTACAGTTGTCGACAATCTAAGTTTATATGAACATTTGTGCCAAATTTGCCAAACTCTCGAGGTGTGCTTAAGATAACATGCTACTGGGTGTTGTCAGCACAGAGTCACAATACAAAGGGAAAATGTTTCACTGTGTTTCTAGTCATTCTGTATTCAGACTCTAACACGACTATAATACATTAACTTTACCTTACCTCACTGTTGTTGCCTGTTTGTGAGCATACTAACCTTTTTCAGTTCATATTTGATGGCTAATTTGAGCCTTGTAAGTGAGGGGCGACCTGGGAGATCATAGCTGTCTTCAGAGTCTTCTTCTCCGCTCAGTATGGCCTCCACCTCCTCTGTGCTGCGGCACAGATCCAGGAGGCCCACCACATAGTCCTTACACTGGCTCGACAGGCGGCAGTAGTCGTTCTACAAACACCACAAGGGGAAATTGTAGGAGTAACGAATGTGCACTGTGATCTTAGAGGACTTGTGTTTGCACAATTGTTGTTGGTGATTCTGTATGATCTTTGGTATGTGTACCTTAAATTCTTTCTCAATATTAGCCAGCATGGCCAGTTCATTGCTGAGCTCCAGGGCGGCCAGCACCGGGTCCTCGTTGGACAAGGAGAGGTAAGCAGGACTGGCGAGGCCTCTGTAGGCATTGATCCTTGATCGCGAGTGGCTGAAGGAGTCAAACTGCTGCTGGTAGTTACAGGAGTCGCAGCTGCAGAAGTAGTCATGGGGGGGATTGATGCGAGCGCCTTTACTCAGCAGGGTGTGAACTATCTCGTATTCCTGGCAGTGTGCTGCAAGTATCACTGGAGTCACATCATGGGAAAACCTATGGGAATGAACCCAAACAGAACATTTTACAAAGCAACAAAAAAGGTAAGTCAAAGGCCTTATACAATATATTCAGGACACCCCAACATGTCAGAGAATTAAGATCTTTATGTCACTGGTGCACAATTTGTTGTCACACATCTTCCTTCCAAATGTCTTACCTCGTCCCGTCCTCATCATAAGCGTAGAAGTCATCCAACATGTCAGCTTGAGCAGGGCTCGCTGTTTGACGATGGGAATCTCTAAATGCAGGGTGACTCAACAGGGTCTCTGTGATACGAATATAACCTTTACCTACAACACGGACACACAGACAGACACAGGGCGTCATGTTATTAGAATATCACCCAACTCTGAGTATTCTGAGCATCTTTATTTTGGTTCTACGTCCCACAGCTTTACAGTTTCGGCTCAGTCTAATATGTTTTGAGTTGCAGCAGGAAGCCGTTTGTAACAGTGAAATAGTGAGCATTGTGGTGATTTATGCAGCACAAGCGCTGGTGGAGACCTTAAAATAGCTAAAGAGTGAGGAATTATTGGACTGACATTCATCAGGTGGCCACAACCATGTTGCCCCACATTTAATGGATGTATCTGCTAATTTCTTATGCTGAGTTTGACACATATATACTTTATATCATGCTAATATACGGCTGATGTATATGACAACATTATATAAGTATAAACCAATAGAATGCAGAATGCAGTTGGACTCATTTAAATGGACACGTCTTACTGATGGCTAACAGAAGGGCGTCACCCACTCTGGCCAAATCCGCCCTCCCCAGCAGCAGCTCTGTCACCTCCAGATGCTCATTGGACACAGCCAGCTGCAATGCATTCTGGCCCATGTAGTCCACAGCATTGACATTCAAGTTGGGCATGTGGAGCAACATGCGTCGCACCTCTGGTATGTTGCCGTATTCGGCTGCCTCCAGGAAACGCTGCTCAACCTCAGACAGGCTGACTGAAGGTGCAGAGAACATGTATGAAGGACCACGAAGGGCCTGGCGTCGTTTAACGGCGCTGAGGCGAGCCATGAGCTGCATCTCCGAGCTGCTGTAGCTGTAGAAACACACAGTACATAATGTCCACATGGTAGATTATAGGCCTACACACACACACACACACACACACACACACACACGACTTCATCACTTCAGAGGAAATTACATTGGCCTACATTGATTTCCTGGAAACTTACTCCAACCTTGACCATTGTTGTCTAACCCTAATACTTACCCTAAACTAAACCCAAGCCTAATCTTAATTGAATCCAATCCTGAACCTTTATACATCCTAACCTTAGTTTTTTTATGATGTATGTTATGAGGACTTTTTGTCTCCACAAGGAAAACAAGTCCCCAAAATGTGACAGATTTATGTCCCCACAACATGAGACCTGTACACGCACGCACACACACACACACACACACACACACACACACACACACACACACACACACACACACACACACACACACACACACACACACACACACACACACACACACACACACACACACACACACACACACACACACACACACACACACACACACACACACACACACACACACACACACACACACACACACACACACACACACACACACACTCACGCCCTTTTGGAAACCACACATCAGGAGCTTGTCTCATCTCAGTTTCACATTTAACTACATCAATAACCAGAGTTTGTGAATTACATGAAGGAAATGAGATAAATTATTATTATTTTACTACAGTAAATATAAAAAACTACACAGAGAAACTGCATGTTGAACAAATCAAAGGTTGTAGCTGTAGTAAAATAAAAATATAACTAATCTCCAAGTTACATGTTAAACATTGTGCGAGAGAGATTACAATCTTAACTTCCATATAGTTAACCAAGTCTAGAGGAAAACAATAGAGCTTATTAAAATGGTTTGTTTTAAACCTTTATTTCATGTAAAACCAAGTTACATTTGTATCCTTTACAATCATTGGATCATTGTACCATGTTCAGTGTTTTCAGTGTTAAAACAGTGAAGGCTGTGTCTCATACAGGGAACATGCAGTAGACATGCTGGACAAAATCCTTAGCCTCATGTCTTTGAAGGTTTTACATCAATTTTTAAGAATCTAACTTTCATCACCAGCTTTTTTATAGACAGAACAGCTTTGGCTGTACACTCTCACTGTGGAGAATACAAGTAGCTACACACATGCTGAGGTGATTGATGAGGTTATTGTCCTACTTCATTGTCTTATGTCATGTTTCTTTATATACTTTAATCTGCCATGTTGTGTTAATATAAATACTCTGAAATGGCTAAATGCCGAATGGTTATTGATTCTGATAACAAAGCACAAAAACACACCTGACCAATACATAAACATCTGCCTCAATAAGGAAGGTAAATCAAAGAGTTACCCAAAGCTTCGTCCTGCAGTGCAGCAGTTTTCCTCTCCCAAATCATCGTAGGTCAACAGGTTATCACGGCTCCTGGCCCTCGGGCTGTTAGTGTAACCCACAGGCTTATAATAAGGCTCCAGTGGTTTGTGGTTCATCCTGCAAGTGGTCAACACTAGAGGGTCTGCTCCAGCTTGATACGAACGAGTAATCAAGTGCCTGTGGAATGACTCTCCCTCCGTCTCCCTCCCCCTCGGTTTTTTTTTCTATGTCCTTGAGAAAGAATGCTCCCTTTTGGGTCCCACTATACTTTTATTTACGTGACTCGTTGAACCTGACAGATGTGGAGGGCAGCTCAGTGTTATGAATGAACACACTGGAGTCTAATCAGTAAAAAATGTACGTACATTTTCAGCAGTGGAGTATTCTCCAAATATTGGGTTTCAGCAGCTGATTCAAAGCTCAGGCTGTAAAACGTTATTTTAAACTGCAGTGTTTAGAGTACATGTTCAATTGTGTCAGTGCGTGCGTGTGTGTGTGTGTGTGTGTGTGTGTGTGTGTGTGTGTGTGTGTGTGTGTGTGTGTGTGTGTGTGTGTGTGTGTGGAGTGACTGATGGCAGATGAGATTCCCCAGGGTTCAAATTCTTTGCTTCCTGTGCGCTCCCACTCTCCACTGATCCTTGTCCACTGTGGGAAACTGACGTCTTACTCTGCACGCACACACAATTTGTATACATACACTGTTTAAGAACGCAAACATGCATTACCTCATCAGCAGTTCAAAGGTGAGTCAAGAACATGACAAGAACACACTCTCACTCACAAACACACTTGTAAAAACTTGTACTTTAGCTTTTCTTGTCTGATAGTACAGTGCGGCCTGCAACACTCGCTCGCTTTCCCAGTTTTGATATGAATATCATAAAAAAAACTCCACATTATATGACAGGATTATCTCAACAATAAAAAAAACTGATAAAGCAGAGTCTCTGATTTATGTTTGTGGTCGTGAAAATTGCCTTTTAAGGGCCTCGTTGCTGAAGCTTAGTCACTTTGGACATTTCAAGGTGTAAACGCATCATATTTGACAGTAGGGATAAGGAGGCTAATCTCTGATAAATGACACCAGCAATAGTTTGTTAAGACTTCCCCTTCGGAACAGAACAGACCTAAGATTTGGATGTAAACACTGTCAGCTCAAACATACACACTCTTATTTGGGGGCATTGAGTGGACAAGCGCAACTCTGTGTGTGTGTGTGTGTGTGTGTGTGTGTGTGTGTGTGTGTGTGTGTGTGTGTGTGTGCGTGTGTGCGTGTGTGTGTGTGTGTGTGTGTGTGTGTGTGTGTGTGTGTGTGTGTGTGTGTTTTAGTATCACTGATTCTGGTGATAACATTGTTGGAACTCTGGCTCTTTGGGTGGTCTTCTGTGTGCGTTTTTCCAATGAATCCACAAATGCACACACACACACAGCTGTGTTTGCTACTCACACCTCAGCTAAATCTCTTGGCCGAATTTTCCCTCAAAGGTAATTATGTTATTTCACTTCTGCATCACACTCACACACTGTGGGTCTTTAGAGCCAGGAAACCTGCATGGCAGGGCAGGGCAGAACAGAGGTGCTGCCTCCCTCTAGTGGTGATGAATTACTGCATTCACAGTCTTAAAAGGATAGTTCACCGAAAAATGAAAATTCACCCATTAGCTGTTGACCACTATGGTGGGGTGGGTTTGAGTGTTTGAGTCCACAAAACAGTTTTTGTAGTCTCAGGTGTAAAAAGTATTGGAGGATTGTATTTGATATATGTAGATTTTTGTAATGTAGCCATTATAATAGGATTAACTCATTATACCAAATGCAATTTTCAGTTGTTCTTATTTTATTGTATTGCAGGAATGTGAACAAAGTCTCATGTAGCTTCATTTACCTGTATGCGGACAGTCACGTTTTTGATTTTTCTCTAATTACGCCACTTAAACATACTTCAACCAATTTCAATTATCATCACAACACTCAGCTTGAGGACATTTCAGCTAGTAAACCACTTAGTTCAAATATTTATACTTTTAAACATATTAAACTTTTCCTGCAATATTCTGCTTCATTATGGGTTTCTATGGGATGCTTCTAGAAAGTTGATACAAGGACAGGTTCCTTTAATCTTTTTTATCACACATTTTCTGCTTGAATCAGCAAAGCCTTTCACCAGTTTAGCATATACACTGCATATTCAGCAGGAAATGCATTTTCTAGTTTTCCGAAATATCTCCAAAATGACAGAGAGAAACAAATACTATCATTAACTTAAAAAGTGAATAAATTATTCTTGTGTTATACAGTGTTTCTTTTAATTTGTCCATTGCATTTCAATCGTTGAGGCTAGACCTTTGATCTTTTTAATATTTTGTTATCTTCTTCTTTGTTCTGTATGATGTCAATGACTGAACAAAGAGATCAATGTCACCATTGTTATCAAATATTACAGCGGGAATGGTAAATGGTAGGTTATTTTCAGTCAACAGCATTTGGAAAAAACATTTTCTTTCAAAAGTGTTGTCCACAGCATTGACATTGAGAACCAGCATGGAGAAAGCAGTAAAAATAAAGGATATACTCCACAGCAATAACTTCAGCTATAAAATATATGGCTTTAATGGAGAGGGAATGTTTGGCAAAGTCGTCAAATGTGTCAACCTATCCACGAGAGAACATGTGGCGATAAAAATCCACAAAAATCTACAAGATGAAGACATTCAGAGAGAAGTGGCGATGTTACAAAAGATCAAGGCTCTTGACCCTGACCAAAACAACATCGTGAAATTCATTGAAAATTTCTGGTTCAAAAACATGTCTTGTCTGGCTTTTGAAATGCTTGACAGGAGCCTTCATGCCCTGATGAAAGAGAATAAGTTCACCCTGAAGATCCCTGAAATTGGTTACGTGACTCAACAGCTACTGGTGGCATTTGATGGCCTGAAGAATATTGGGATACTTCATACGGACCTGAAACCTGACAACATAATGCTTGTCAATCACACGAATCTGCCGTTCAAAATCAAGCTGATCGACTTTGGTCTGGCTCTTCCAGTGAGCCAATTGAAAGTTGGAATGACCATGCAGGCTACTGCATTCAGGGCTCCAGAAGTAGTCTTGGGCCTCCCCTTGTCAGAGGCTGTCGATATGTGGGGAGTAGGCTGTGTCATGGCATATATGTACTTTGGCAATAACCTCTTCCCTAACAGCTGTAAGTATCATTGGATGGAAACTGTGGTGCGCTTGCTGGGCCAGCCAGATGATCACCAGTTACTTGCTGGAAAATACAGCCGGAGGTATTTCATCTGTGATGATCAGACTGGAGTTTGGAGACTAAGGACACAAAAGGAGTACCATGGCCGTACAAACATTGCCTGGACGCGTTTTAACTTGGCTAAGAATTTGGAGGATGCAATAAAAGTAAACGAGCCTGAAGATATGGCTTTTTTAGACTTCCTGAAATGCTGTCTGCATACATCAGCTGAACATAGAATTAGTCCCAAGGATGCTCTTAATCACCGTTTTATAACAGGGGTTCACCTGGTTTATGAAGAGGAAACCAAACATCTGGATAAATCAAACGATTCCCCAGACCAAGAGGATTCCCATGCTGTAGATATGGATTATGAAACTGAAAGGGAATCAGCCAATAACTCCTGGTGGGATGAAGAGACACGCCATAAGAGAAATTTTGGGCTCTGTTTAAAGTCCAATGAAGGTTCAGCGCCCACAGGCTCGGCATGTACATCAGCAATGACCTTGTCCTGCAGTGAAGGGTCTGAACTGATGAGGATTTCAGTTGGGGAATCCTACAGACACCGGAGAAGTTTAAAGCTGTGTGTAAATGTGAAAGAAGGTTTAACCTCCCCTGGCCTGGCCTATATCAGCAATTATCTCATCCTGCAGTGAAGGGTCTGAACTGAATGAGATTTCAGTTGAGGAATTCTACTGGCCTGTCAAAAGAAATGAATGAACTCCCTGAGAGGTCCAGGCATAAGCATGTATACACTTACATGCAAAATCATTACAATTCAGGACCTCAGCAGCAACGAACAAGACTGGCCCTTATGGAGCCTGCCGAAAAAAGAAACTATTTTAAGCGATATGCAAATATTTCAGCACAATTAAAAGGAGATTGGTTTTCATCTTTAGTTGACTAAAGAACTAGTCATCATTAAAGTACCACATTGTGTGTACGTACACTGTACATTTGTATGTATGTATGTGTGTATGTATTTTATAAGTTGTGACCACAGAAACACACACTTTAAAAGTAATGCAAATATTTACACAGGTTGTATATATTCAATAGGTGACAATGGATACATATTTAGAAAACGAAATGACTGGAATATAATCTATAAATAAAAAATTACATACATTTATACAGGGATACTGGCCTACATATATTTCCCATTAGTGATTACCTTTTTATTAATTTTTAAATACTTGAAAATATGACATTTAAAATATGCATGGCAGATGGTTCAGTATCTTGTTAGCTAAATTGATACTCAGATATCTAATATTTAAGTGTCAACTTTGTAACTTTATTATAAAACTAATACTCATATTTAATATCAACTTTATATTAATGGGGGACAGGTTTTCTATCTATCTATCTATCTATCTATCTATAAGCACTAATATCAATGCACACACTAAACAAAATGTGTTGAGAAATGTGCAACATCTGCTTGTTCAAAAAAGACTTTAAGTCCCATTGGTGTCAACTTGGATTGTTCCCAGGTGGATGGAGTCGAAGAGAATATGGCTACTTGGGAATGAGTTATTATTGGAAATTAGTTATTATTGGTACCCTCATGGTTGAATGCACTTATTGTAAGTCGCTTTGGATAAAAGCGTTAGCTGAATGAAATGTAATGGTCAGTACAGTGGCTGAAGACTGTAAATAATCCTAAACTCTTAAAAACCTCAGAGTTTCCATTTGAAACTCTTTGAAAAAGAGCAAAAAACTAAATCTGTTGTTCTGCAATTAACTTGGATGATGTCCGTCATCTCCAACAGGTGAGGCTGCTGCTGTGTATTTATTATATTAAATATTGTCCTTCTGGAATGGCTTGGTATGGGAATTTTTCACTTGACCAGGGCATCAGCTTCATCTGCTGCTTGATGAATTCAGGTTTGCTGCTTTTCACCCTTTTCACACCATCTATGATATGTGTAACATCTGTATGGGATGTTCCCACAGTGGAGAGAGCGCTCTGCTTATCCGTGTGATGCAGACTTCACCTGTCCTCAAGTTTTGGCAACCATGGGACCTGAGGCTGCTTTTTAATAAGCTTTTGTAGATTTTCCACGGGACACAGCTCTCTGCGACCCGGACACTCCCACTTTTATTTACAGCCAATAGCTATTGATTTCCGTTTTTTTTTTTTTTTTATTTTGTTTGCTTATCTAGTTTTGGTCGTGTAGTTTTGTTTTGAGATAAACACCCCTTAATTGAATGATTTCAGAAAAGGTTTTATTAAAACTTTGTGGTGTACAAAGATGCAGTGCAACTTATACAGTACTCAATCTGTGCTCTTCTGTCTCTGACAATGTGTCAATTGTTGGTTGCAATCCTCCTGATCTTTATCGTGACAGATTTGATGGTGTGAGGGACCCCGTTCTGTCTCCAGGTGTCCCACAGAATGTTTGTCCTCTGCCCTTGGCTCTGCTCTGCATCCTCAGGAGAGCCGTTGAGGTTTGCCAGTCCGCACTGGTTGAACCACCATCCTGTCTGGTTGTGCTGAGTGCTGCAGCTCTCCACCGTGCGGTTGTCGATAGAGCAGAAAGGGTTGCAGCCGTCGTTGTCCACGTCTGAGGCGCTGAACGGAGCCGTGTCCTGGTTCTGCTCCTGTTCATAGCCACGAAATGCATCGCCTGCACAAAAACATAGACTGAAATGCACGTGGGCATGGAGGAAACGCATGATACACAGTGGGACCACATTTGTCTGGGGGTGAGTCTTGATTTATTCAGTCATACCCTACCTGCACTGCCTGCATATCGGCCCAAGTGTATACTGAAGAACTGGGTTTCATTGTCCAGGCTGAAATCATCATATGATGCATAAGAAGTCACATCATAGTGGGAGGTCAGAGCAACATGAAGCTGGAACCGAGTTTCTTTCTGGTTTACTATGTAAAACACCTTCTTTAGGCCCAACCAGTGTTCTCCTAAACACACACAAACACACACATACAAAGAAATAATATGATTCTTCCATCACTGTCAGATGCAAAACATGATCCCCAGCATCTGTAGACTTTGTTTAATGAGAGATACCTGAAGGAAATCTGTCCAATTCAAATTATGAGATATTATTCTGTTAAATGAAGCTACAGGCAGCTGATTAGCCTAGTTTAGCACAGAGAGTACGGATTAGTAGAAGCAGCTAGCCTTGACTTTAGCTGTGTCTCAATTCAGGGGCAGGATCCTTGCATCACAGTGACTGTCCTGTCATTATAGAGGCGATCATTGAAAGCCTCTATGGACCAAACCGTCTTCAGTGTCGATTTGGCCTTCACAGACACGGCCCACAAAGGAGGTGGTCTTCATGGTCAAGGTAGACTGTGTCCTCAGAAGGATGTGGCCCCTGATTTGAGACACAGCTTTTGTGCAACACAAGGGTTAGTGTGTTTACCTTCAAAAAGTTAGCTTTGCAAAGATTCTTGATGTGTTTGCTGGATGCTGGAGCCAGCTCTCTATGGCAGTTTTTTTATTTTATAATTTCAAAATCTTTAATAATTTTCACACCACATGTTTCTACTTATCGTAACAGCCTAAAGTACAGGGGCCAATAATGACGCTCAAGTCCAGTAATTGTAGGTCTCCAGCAATAACAATGTTACACCATTAGTTACACTTTATAAGGGTTGAAGATACCCCCTGTTGGCTGGCTGCAGTACAAGTCATAAACTTCCTGCTCTGTTATCAGATGGGACATGGACCAAACTAAGAATACAAAGTATCAAAGATGGTGTATGTCATTTTAGGTAGTTCCTATCACAGTGTTGTTTATGTTAGGTGCTCAGTTTTCCTGTAAGTTAGTTTTTTATTATTTCTTCCAAGGAGGTTAGGTGTTTACCCCTGTTCATTTGATTGTTGGTTTGTTTGTAAGGAAGATCAGGGAAAGACTACCATGAAACTTGATGAAAGGATGCCGTGTAGGTCAGGGAAGAACCCCCTTTAAATTTTGATGCAGATCTCGATCAGGTGGCGGATCTAGGAATTTAGCACTTTTATCAACATTGCAGGATAGGGCATTTTTTGACATTTCACTGATTTCCCAGGTAGTGATTACTTACATATTTAAGGCACTGTTTTTTTAAGTGGGTGCAATTTGGTGCAGCTTTCCAGGAGTTCGGGAAAGACTGAGGCATGAAGCCAGACATCTAACTGATGTGAAACTTATTTTTTTGAGCTATAGTTTATGACATACTGCTACATTCTGCTTATTAATCAAGCTTTTGCCATTAGCGCATCTAAGGAAGTGAAGTTGTTCCAATAATGTAATGTTTTAAGTGTTTATATTTCTTTGTGATGATATTCATCTAAAATGATCAAGGTTGCACAGTCACCATTCACCCAACAGCTGTTGATGAACCTTCAGGTGGCACACCTTGCATTGGCTGCTGTTGGTTAAATGCATGAGACAGGAAACATGCCCTGGTTACTGTGCTGCAGTGCCCAACCTGCAAGGTTTCCAAATCCATCGGCATAGTCAGCCCACGGTCGTTTGAAGTCAGTCAAACCATCAGTCCTCCTCTGCACCACCGTCCATCCACCTCCCATATAGTCCATCTCACAGAAAACCTGCAGGATAAGCTTTGATTTAGCTACATAACGATGACTGATGAGCGAGCGGCAGACTCTGAATGACTGAATGAAGCATGTACCTCAAATGAAGAGTCAGTGTTCTCTGGGTGGACGATGTAAATCCCACTGGGGATCTTGGGGACGACTGACACAAGACTGTCCTTGATGTCGCTGCAGTCTCGTCCTGATCAAAGCAAACTTGCTAAGTACCTAAGTACCTAAGTACAGTATTTCAGTAAATCCATGTAGTTATTTTCCATCCCTGGAAAACTTATATTTATTTATAAGACCCAACTGTATGAATCTTGTACCGCTCTATGTGTTTGTGTGTGAGTTACCATGGGACTGCACAGGTCTCACAGAGTAGATCTCGCTGTTGCTCCTCTGAACCTCGAAGCTGAGCGTCTGCACTTTGGTCATCAGCTCTGTGACCTGGAAATGTGTGACACTACTGTATATGAGGCCGGCCAATCAGGCGCTTAGAAACTCATGTCGCTAACAGGAGAAAAGAAGACTAAGACCTTACCTGACTGCTGAGGATGTCCAGAGCCCTCTGCTGCTCCTCCATCACGTCCCTGATCAGCTTCCTGGTGCTGCGTCCAAACGACAACAGAGACTGCTGCAGCTGGCCTGCACACACACACACACACACACACACACACACACACACACACACACACACACACACACACACACACACACACAATCATTTTAGATAGATAGATAGATAGATAGATAGATAGATAGATAGATAGATAGATAGATAGATAGATAGATAGATAGATTTTTTACCACAGACTGAATGTTTCTCATCCCGCAGCAGCTTGACTGTGACATCACACGGGATGGAGCATGTTTCCCGACCTTTGACCCCTTCGACAGGTGTCTGGCCTTTGACAGAAGCGTCAGAGAAGTCCTCACTATCTATTTCTGATTGGTTAAAACCCGTGCTATTTTCTGTGTCCTGGAAATAAAGAGAAAACCAAAGTGAAATTTTGATCCACCATTCTGTGATGTATAACTGTGACAAGCCTGGGATATGTTACTTCGGGCACATAGACGATTACAGATTGAATCATTATTCTTTGTTTTTTCTTGTCTGCTGGACTTTGTCATGGCGGGTTGAGCACAGTAGAAACAAACTTGTGTCAACTGCTTCACACTTCACATGGAATAATTGTACTTTTTTTCTCCACTGTATTTATCTGTCAGCAGGTCCTTTACAAATTCAGATTTTCATATACTTGAAATATGACACACTCGAAAGATATGATGTTTTGTCATAGATAAAACTCCCCTTAAACTTTGTGTTTCACCTCTGGAAAAGTATGTCTTTTCAACTGAGGCTGGATAGATGGACATAATGAGAAGAAAATCCACATTTGAATGTTATAAATAAAATTATTTATTACAATTTTGACATAAAGTGGAGTATAGTTTTCTCTTTGTTTCGCTTTATGTTTATTTGACATCTGTAGCATATTTTGTAATTATTATGTTAATAATAAAAACTGTTTATGAAGATGTTTTAATTTGGAATTAAGTATGTTTTATATTCTTGTAAAGGAAGGAATACTTTGACATTTATTTCAATACAAAACAACTTGTTGAATTTTCTAGAATCAACACTTTCAAAAAACTGTGTAATTTCTTGTGTTTTTCAAAATACAGACACTTATTTCTTGAGCAGTTTGAAATATTATAACTCTGTGCCTGCAGAATGGAGTGTTTAGATTCAATTATTGGCAAAAATGTCATTATACAATTGAGATTTCTGAGCTCAATCAGCCATACACATAGCATTAATCATCTCCACCTTGACCTACAACAACAAAAACGCTCCTTTAAGTTTAATGCATCAGTGATAACAATCCTGTAATACTACACACAACATATAATATTGATGTAAAACAAAAGACAAATCATGACCTATGATCCGTCCACGATGCCAAAATCCAAGCTCTTAAATCTCTCTTAGTTTCCGGAAGAACGTCACCATAATAATTCCTGACAGTGACAAGACAGACGACTGACCAGAGTCGAAAACATTTTTGACACGCATATTGTACATACTGTGGAGGAGAGCGGATGAGGCAAAAGGAGCAGGAGGACAATTGTTGTCCACATCATGCCAGACGTGTTTGACTGTGCTTCTTTCCTCCAGGAGCGAAGGGGCTGAGCCCTCTCCATTCCGTCAGCAGCAGCCACTCCTCCATTCAGGCTCAGTTTTCCACAGAGTCTGCACTTTCCCCTTCACGTGTCCATCCCTCTGTCTCTCTCATCTACCAGAGTTGCCCCTGCATCTCCTCCTCCCTCCAACTTGTCAAACTTTACACTCTCCTCTCTTCCTTCCTCCACCTCGCTCAGTCACTCCCTCTTTTTTTCTTGTAAACACTCATGACAACATGCTCTGTGAGATGAGGTCAGATTCGTAAAAGGGCCGGTGATAAAAGTCTGGATGTTTCTGTCAAGTTGCTGAATGTGCTTTTTCCAGATTTGTGGTGAGGAGTGATTACCTTCCCCCTCAATCTGTCTATTACCAGCCGTCTGTGTTTTACAGGTTATATCCTGCCAGCAGCATGAGAAACAGATGTGGAAAGAGGGGAAGTGGGCAGCTCGTTTTAATGCAGGAACACTTTCTCTGGGCTTGTCTTTGTGTGGGAGCTGCAGCTGAAGGTAGGGTGTCTCTGCATCTTCTGCTCATATTTCCTCCCTGTTACACCCCTCTCCTCTCCCTCTGACCGCTGACTCATACATCTGAAAACAGCCTCCCGGAGGGTCAGACCAATTAGGCCAGTTAACAGGGCCGTTAAGAGGTGAAGAAAGTGGGAAAGCAATGGAGAGCAACAGCACATTCCAGTCAGGGGTCCAGCTGGAGCCAGCCAGCCTGTTGCTTCCTCGGAAAACTGGGCCGCTAGTGCCAAAGAAAAGATTCGCTGTTGTTCTGAACCTGTGTGAGTTTACAGCCACGGTCAGAGAGGAATGTGAAAAGCCTGGTGCCGCAGCCCTGGGGCCCCCACATCTGTCCTATGTTACATGCCCTATAAAGCCACCTATGCATGTGAATGACACATCATATCTGAACAGATACACATAACAGCCACATATTGAGAATATTCAGTCTGTTAATCAAATGCTCGTCTTGTGTCTTTGTAAAGGTTTGAGATATTAAACAATTTGAAAAACCACAACTGGTTGTTTTTTACGTCACAAGTTTTATGGACAAAGCAACAAGATGCACAACTCAGGGTTTCGGATTTTATTTACCCACAAAAATGAGACAAGGCCACGTGAACTAATCAACTAAAAACCCCAAAACAAAGATTTATCTGAATGTTACGCTCAGCTGACATACTGACCAAGTGCACATGGTCTAACTGTGTCTGCTTCTCTCCACTTTTTGGTGTTTTCAAAGCTTTGCGTGAGATGTTTGAAGTCCAATTTGAACCTGATTCAGTGTGTGCCCTCTATCCAAAGAATCCTGAACTCTCTGTTGTCATAGCTTCCACTTCACCCCTTATACGAGATGTTAGAGTCCACGTGCTTCTCCGTCCTTTTCTCACAGGGTCAAAAATGTCACGTGTTTCCTAAAGCTGGAAAAAAAAGGGATATAAACTCAAAGGGGTCCTTTTAAAGCTTTATTAACATATGGAGGCACTTCCCAGATTTGTGTGACTCTTTACAGGAACCATAAATGTCCAATTACAGCAGAGAGCACCCCCTCCCCTTTCTGTTTTGGATATAATTACACTTAAATATTTTTTTTGTTTTATTTAATTTTGTGTATTAATTTTTTACTTCTAAAATGTCATAATAATTTCATCTGTGTGTGTTTTTTTGCATGTAACCCTGTGCGTGGGTTGGTGGGTGGGCAGGGTGCTGGGGATGGGGATTTAAATGTATCAACGTACAACGTATCTCTTTCTTTTGTGGAATAAAAACTGTTAAACCCAATAAAATATATTTACCAGTAAAAAGGCCCTAAAAGAGGTTAACAAAACAAAATGTAACCGAACGTACAGCAAACAGAAACACAACAGCAACTGGTCACAACAAAACTGACCCAACTAATGACACAAACCTTAAAGATAATAGAAGTTAAGATGAAAAATGAATGTTTATGTAGAATTCATGTATGTGAAAAAAATGTTATATCCCTAAACACAAACTCAACCTGTGTTGTTTGATTAACAAAATGAGAGCTGTCTGTAACTGAATATAAACTTGACTTAGTAAAAGAAACATTTGATAAGGTGAAATAATGCTAATTATTCCTACAACAGACAAAAGACACAACCTCAATCACTTGGATTTTCTTGGACCATCACTCAGTATTATTGTATTAATCATGACACAACTCTGTCCAATACGCTCTGTATATCCCAGTCCTGACCTCCCAAATCAATATTTAAAAATGAAATCAATTAGAAAACAATATTTTTCATCCCAATGGCTTTGTTTGTATGAATGGGCACCGTCCGCTGGTTGAAAACAGTGTGGATATGATTTTGCTGAACACAGATTAAACCCTGCAGAGAGAATAAACAATCAGATCTGCTCTGTGTTCAAACTGCTGCTGGACTGTATTTGTGGACCTACTTTACATCACTATGACAGTAACAATAAACAAAATATGCTGCAGGCGTTAAGGTGAGATAGTGCCATCTAATGCCCACTGGCATGTATTACATTACATATATATATATATACAGTATGTTTGCTTTATGTCATGGTGCATAAAAAATATGCGAAAAAAAATGTATTTGTACGTCACATCAGAAACTGGTGGTTAAACAAACCTTTCAGGGGTAATCCAAAACTAACCAGCATAGACTGGTTTGTTAAACCACGCTTGCTGTGTTGTCGTCCTCTTTTTGTTGCTAACAGGTAGGAAGGAAACTTTCTTTCTTGACCTCAGAACATCAAAATGTTTTGTTAAAAGTCAGTAAACAGTAAACTGTGCATGAAAACTGCATGACCAAATGGTGAAATCTAACTTATTAAACACAATTCCTGTTTTCACTCCTTTACATTTAGTTTTCACATTTTGCTCTTTATGTTAAAGCCTCTGAAAACATATTTTTAAATTCGAAATATACTCTATAACTTTAAATACCTGAACCAAACAGGCAACAATCTAAGATAGTAGGAGAAAGGTAGAACGTATGAGTTCATACATATTAAGTGTCAGCTTATTGCAACTCAGAATTTTAGCATTGTTCTGTTTACAGCAAATGGACAAAATGGACAGAATAAGTCCCATTCAACCATTTATACACACACTCATACACCACGAATGCAGTGGTGCTTATTTTGCACACATAATTCATACAGGAGGAATTTGGGGTTTCGTATTTTGCCCAACTGGAGGGGATTGGAACACCATCCTCCAGGTTAGTGGACGACCCCCTCTACCCCCTGAGCCACAGCCATCCACTGGGTGTTTCAAATTGTATGTTAAATTGTGATTTGAGTTATTTATTTCTCTTTAAAATAAAAAAATAGAGCATTTAATTAGATCTATATTTTTAGTCTCCATGTCCAGTAGAGTCTAATATATAAACTCTGGTGAATTAGGATTATTAGAAATAACTGAACGAGTCATTGGATGCACAATAGATTATAGTCCCACATAGAACCAGACATTATATTGTTGAATTCAATTTGTGGGCCAGCTGAGTTCTGGCTCGTCGTTGCACATGTTTTCCACTAGAGGGCGGGACACTGCGGCTGCTGCGGTTGGGGTTGGCCACACCAGGGAAGGATGTTTTCTCAATGCAACTTCCCAATGACCCCCCGACCCCACCCCACCTCCTCCAAATGCAGCATGCCAGACTCAGGCCCACAGACAGATGAGGTCCCATCTCCCAGAGTTGTAGAGTTGTTCTTAGGCCTGTTTGTGTGCTTTGAAGTGGAAATGTGGACATGGACGATGTAGACAAAATGAGTTGTATTTATGTCTAAACAACAACCCAGCCCGGTACACACCTGGTATTAACATGTGGTTTTTGTGATCTGATCACAAGTGGACAGCTCTGACTGTGTGTGTTCACACCTGGCATTAAAATGTTGCCCCACATGTGTCTCGTGATCGGATCTCAGATATATCACCTCCCCTTTCTATACAAACTAATATGTACATCATTTCTGTTCACAAAGACCAAGTTATGTTGTTTTTACCGAGTCTGAGTACACAAGTGTGTCCAGTGTGTGTGTGTGTGTGTGTGTGTCAGCACGAGCTAGCGAAAGAAAGGTGGAGAGACGAGTCATGAGAGAAAACATTTGAGTCATAGTGAAACTGCAGCAGGTCAGAGGAGGTCAGCTGAGTAGGAGGTCCTTCATATGTGGCCCAGGACAGACTTGTGTTCACACTGCTAAAAGAATGTGGACAGATTTGGACCGGATGTGGTCTGGCGTGAACAGATCTATATGCGATCTGAATGTGTTCACACCTGTACTTAAAGCTGTTCACATCAGATCTCAAAAACCACAAGTTACTACCAGGTGTGAACGAGGCCCCTGACACCTCCTTCCGATATTTACATGGACGATAAGATAAGGTAAGATAAAACTTTATTGATCCACACACTGGGGAAATTCAGTTGTTACAGCAGCAGGCAGGTCAGAATGAGGTAGACGAGAGAAAAAAAGCTTGAATAAAAAATGCTGAGTATGTACTTTATATACACCTATCCTATGTCGTTTTTGATACACTGGAACTTATGTATGTATATGTTTTTAATCCCTGTGTACTTGTAAAGTGTGATGATTGTAATCAATGTTTTATGCTGTATTTAGTAACTTTTTGGTAGTTATTTTATTTTTAAACTGATCCGGCTCTGATTCTGGAATAAAGCTTGACTAAATAATTTGAAACCTGTTAGGCGCTTGTGTGAGATTGATATACAGTTTGAAAGTGACCAAAAAAAATAAAACATTTGACAAGTTCACATAAAATGCTGCAATTTAGAGCTGATTGTAAAATTCTGTTGATGACGTCAGCAACTCATGAACCAACATTTTCGCCCACTTTCCGAGCTGTTGAGGTGGCGTACATGTGAATTTTTCCCAGATGGAAAACAAATTTTTCCGATTATATCTCACACCGCATGAACACACAGAAAGTCTCAGGTTTCCTCCTCAGTATCTCCTCTGTCTGCTTTTTTATTTTAACTTCAGCAGGAGAAAAGGCCACAAACTGGAAACTGCTCTGAGCCTCTGATTTATAAAAACACTTGTTCTCCTGGTATTGTCCTGTGCAGTGAAGGCTGGTGAGTGATGGTCCTGTTTTAAAGTATCTTCCATTAAAAAAACACTGATCAGCAACTTGTTAGCTTGTTAGCCAGGCATTATTCTGTGATGGCTGGTGAGAGAGCCTGTGAATAATAAAAACACAAGAATTAACAACTTGTTCTCCGGGTGTTGTACTGTGATGAATGGTGTGTGATTGTCCTGGCATTGTTTTAGAGTCTGTGAATAATAAAAATATGAATATACAACCCGGTGTTGTGCTTTCCCCCTGACTGCTGAGTGAGTGTCCTGTTTGACGGTATTTTTTAGGAGCCTGTGAACATTAAAAACGCACGTAAACAAGTTGTTCTCCGGGTATTGTGCAGTGAAGGCTGGAAATTGTTCGTAGTGTGTGAATATAAAAACATTAATAACCAACTTGTTCTCTGGGTATTGTCCTGTGCAGGAGACTCTGGTGGGTGAGTGGACATTTTTCGGAGCCTCTGAATATAAAAACACGAACAATCAACTTGTTCTCCGGATATTGTCCTGTGCAGTGAAGGCTGGTGAGTGAGTGGACATTTTGTGGAGCCTCTGAATATAAAAACACTAATAAACTACTTTTTCTCCGGATATTGTCCTGTGCAGTAGAGTCTGGTGGGTGAGTGGACATTTTGTGGAGCCTCTGAATATAAAAACACTAATAAACTACTTGTTCTCCGGATATTGTCCTGTGCAGTGAAGGCTGGTGAGTGAGTGGACATTTTTCGTGGCCTGTGAATATAAAAAACTGTGATAAACAATTTGTTCTCCGGATATTGTCCTGTGCAGTAGAGTCTGGTGGGTGTGTGGACATTTTTCGGAGCCAGTGAATATAATAAGCAACTTGTGTTGTTTATTAGTGTGTTGTCCTTTGCAGTGTTGTCCTGTGCAGGGATTGTGTGTGTCCTTGCAGTGAAACATTTCCCCCGCAGCTGCGGCAGCTTTAAAGCCTACAGCCCCGCCCCTCAGCACTATCACATGAATCTGGACTCAACACTGGATGAGAAAAAAAAAAAAAAAGTTTGGAGCTCTCACTTTTCTCCAACTACCTCCATACTTTTTGTTTCTACGTTGGGAGGCTTTAACGTGGAATCATCGGAGGCCAGTGTTGATCTGCGTGTTTTCGCTCGGCTGTGATTCTTCAGTTGAGTTTCCTGCAGGATTACACAGGGAGGCAGACACGGAGGAAAACGGTCTGGCTGCTTGAAGGTATGTGGGAGGCTCGTAACGTGTTGCACACCGCGGAGCTTTGGTTTTGTTTTTTGTCTGCGATTCGGCGCTTTACACCGCACAACTTCGACTTACACACCCGGAGACTGTTCGTGTTTTCGGAGCCGATTAAACTTCCGAGATTGTTGCGGCTTGAAATAGACTGAACGACGCGACGGGAGAAATCAGGGTGGAGGGGAGGAGGGGGGGTGTCTGAGGGCGAAGAGTGTAAACACAGCCGATCATTATAACTCTTAGAACCGCGCGCACACGCATCCGGTCGTGTTTGTTTGTCATTGTTTGTTTGTTGAACTTAATTTTTTTTCCCAGATCTGCTTCGACACCAGCAAAACTTTTTTTGGCGACATGGACGCGCACCGCGGCGCGCCTCCGGCCGGGCAGCAGATCGTGCACGTCCGCGGGGACTCGCAGACGGAGCTGGAGGCCTTGTTCAGCGCCGTGATGAACCCCAGCAAGGCCACACAGCAGCCGGCCTCCCTGCCCATGAGGATGAGGAAGCTGCCAGACTCCTTCTTCAGGCAGCCGGACCCCCGGGGCCACTCCAGACAAGTACTGATACCAATGCTATTACCAATACCAGTAACAATTCCAGTATCAATACCAGTATCAATGCCAGAACCAATATCAGTACCAGTACTAATATCAGTACCAATGCCAGTACGAATACCAGAATCAATACTAGAATCAATACCAGTACCAATGCCAGTATCAATATAAGTACCAATACCAGTACCGATAACAGCTACATAAATATGCACCACATTCATGATAAACAACAGCAGCTGTACGTGGTGCATAGATGTACCGCTGTATACACCATAATGCACATATATGGATATAATATATGATTAATAGGGTGAATTTGAGTAATCTGGGAGATTCTTTTGCAATTTGGACTTCTGCGACTTATTCCGATATTTGTTGTACATATTAGATCAAAATATTGTACCTTTCTGTATTCCTTGAGATGTTTTCTAACCACACCAGCAGAAAGAATGGAGATATCGTACTCCGAGGAGTATTTTTACTGTTCTTTGTGCCAAAAAAGACAAACAAACATGCAGGTGAGAGTCCATCATCATCGGTCAGCCCATTGTCTTCTCCACATGTTTGGTGAAACCAATGGCTGCACCCCACAGGACAGTCACTCTTCTGTGCTTTTTGGATCATCTCTGTCCTAGAGAGCAAACTGATTATGTGCTAGTTAGCTAACCAGACACTCAGTTTAAACAGACACGGACAGGCAGTATTTACCATTAACTCCTGTCTGACAACTGCAGACCACATGCAACATCTCTTTGGTTTATCTTTTTCTTATTTACTTCAGGAAGTCATTAAATGCATATTTTTCCCATTTATAGAACGTAAATAACTGTCCCAGATTCCCAGAAGCATGCGGTCCCACCTGAATAATCATAGTTGATAAAGTGGGACAACAAAAAAAGTTTGGAAAAAAGATCATTTAAAACACATTTTCAGCATTTTGTTGCTTGAATACGTCACAAACATAATTTGATGACAATCAGGAAAATTGTCTTATTCATGACAGATATATCTTTAACATTAATCTTCTCAGAATCTTATGTCATTGACCTTGTCATGCAATCCTTCTGAATAACATTGTCCCAGCCCCTTCCTGTGACATCACCCCCAAGAAGTGCTGTGATTTCAGTCACATGATATCCATGCTAACTTTTAGTAAAAGTGCTGTTGACTGGATTTTGTTACTATATATTGATATAATGCTTATACATTGTGCAAACACAGTGAGGAGATGTCACACATAATTGAGCTACCTCAGATTTGTATAAAGAAGACTTTAAAACCACAACCTTCACTCAGGAGCAAAAAACTGTCTTTAAACTTAAAATAAATAGAATGTGACATATCATTGACATTTTCAATCTTGATATATTTTTGGGTAATATAGTCCAGCCCTACATGAGAGGCCAAAATATTCTGCCCAATATGACATTGAAACAAGTAGTAAACTGATCAGTTAGGACTGCTTAGTAATATATCTGTCCTTTTTTCCCTTAATTGATCAATTAAAATAAAAAAAATTGTCAGGAATAAATAGTGGAAGATATGACTGCCCATCATAATATTTTATAGTCCAAGAGTATTTTTAATTCAAACTATGCTTGAAAACCCAAAGATTCTCAGTTTACGCTCACATGTAACAGTGACGAGCATCCGATCCTCACATTTGAGAAGCTGATATAATAATCACTTTTATACCAAATTAGCTGCCGGTAAGTTTCTGCGATCAAGTAAAATACTTTCAGCTATAGCGTGATCATAAATATGTATGTTATGCCATTTGTTCTGCACCAATGTTGATCATTTTCTGGTTCCAGCTTTTCCAATGTGAGGATTTACCTCTTTTCTGTTACATTGTACAAACCATCTTGTAAAGTAAAACAACCGGACGTGCGAATGTCCAGTTTCACTCTTCTTCCTCTAAGCGTTTGTTTTTCCATCTTCTCTCACTCTGGTATTCATCCAGTGGGAACTGTTGGGTTTTCTCTACAAACTTAAGGTCTCAACCTTATTATGTCATGATTTGGCTCTTAAATTGGACTGAACAGAACATCTCTTATTACAATCGATTCTTCATTTTTGCCATGGACTTTTGTGTGAAGCACTTTGTAACCTTGTTTAGATAAGTGCTATACATGTAAAGTTATTATTATTTTATCCAGCCTTCTTCTTCCTTCTGCCTCGCACTGCATTTCTGATCGCCACTCGCCGCTCGTCATGGCAGTTTGTAAACCCTGTTTGTTTCTCGTCAGGCCAGTTCGGATGGAGGTGTGTGCGGCTCCCTCACTCCTCATCACGTCCGCGCCCATTCCTCCCCAGCCTCCCTCCCCGTCAACTCCCTCTCGACTCAAGCAGCGGATGTAGCAGCGACGCCGATCATACCTGACGACGTGCCACTCCCCCATGGCTGGGAAATGGCGAAAACGCCTACTGGCCAACGATACTTCCTCAAGTAAGAGGTCTACCTTCTGTTTATCACCGTGTTTGATCTGTTGCTCGGCAGGTTACTCGAAGGGTTTCTGTTTAGAAAAACCCAAAGAATTGACCCTGGCTTGTTCCAACATCCAGATTTCTGCACTTGAACGCATCGTATTTAATTGTCTTTTATTTTATTTTTTAAAATGTCAGATATTGTTGAAAAGCACTGCAGGTAATTTCCCAAAAGCCCAAAACAATATTGTTTTTTTCTGACTCATTGTCAACTTGCAAATCCTCACATGGAACCAACTTAGTTACCTAAAAGATTAAGATTAAATTGTCAAAATTGTTTGTTTGATTTGATCTAGATCATTATAAACGATATCTGACAAACATTCCAGCATTGAGATGATTAGATGTCTGTCCTGCTACAGACAGTAGAGTGAAAGACTGGAAAGAGAGGAGAGACATGCAACTGTGTAGATGTTACCAGGACTCAAACCCGACCAGTTGCATGCTGACAGAAAATGTTCCAACAAGTTTTGCAACCATTGCGGTTTCAGCTAGTGTCATTAATGAGAGCACATGGCCTGACAGCTCACACTCGTGTCAAAGGCCACACCAGCACGAGCAGTGACATTTTGCCTGTGCAGGTGTAGATGTGTGTGCACATCTGGTCGTACAGGTAAATCAGGTCCGAGGCAAAATGAGCCTTGTGCATCTCATCCGTCAGGTTACAATGGTTTGACAAATGCAGATACGTTTAGACTTGTTGTGTGTTTGCAGTCACCTGGATAAGACAACCACTTGGCACGACCCTCGTCTGTCGCAGCTTCAGTCGGCTGCGACCCAGCATCCTATCACCGGCACGCCGATCCATGCCCACTCCCTCAGCAACCCAGCGCCCGCTACGCAAGCACAAAACATCAATCCAGAGACAGGTATCACTCTACTCCCCCCGTCTCACCATCCAGTTTCTCTTTAGAGCACACTCCTGCCTTTCATAGTTCAACTCCATCTCCAGCTGGCAAGGTCTTTGCTGGGTGTGTTTTCTTCAGGGATTCAGTTCTTGGTGTCAGCATCTGTGGTTTTGTGGTGACTTTGGTTGGGAGCGATCATGTTAATGGGTAACACCCAGGGTGAACTCTAGTGGTGTCTCCCTGGTGACAGTGCACGATGGAATCCGCATTTAAAAGAGAGATGGGTGAATGTATCTTTATTATTAAAATGCCATTTTTATTGTTTGCTCATTGTTGTCTTTTGAATATATATTCCCCCCATGTGAATTTGTTATCGAGTCGGCTCACCCAAAAATGCAACCTGCAACACAGTAAAAGACAAAGTGGGATAAACAGCGGAGCATTTAGCAGCTGCAGGTCCACACATTTCTCTCAGGAGGTGGTAGAGACCAAAAACTGAGCTAAAAGAGAGACTTTCCCAAGTGGTTCAAATTTATTAATGCAGCTTTAAAAATGCAGAGTGTATTTTGTCCAGAATAATGGGGACAGTGTTTCTGGAATAGAGGAGTTGTTATGTTGTAATTTGGTTGAACAGACCCTTAAATTATAAACTAGTCCCTCTTTTTTGACAATGAGCATTAACCCTGAGTATTGACACTAATCTTTTACAAAACCTCCCACCAACTGCATTTAGGCCCGGTGCCCGGTGCACACCAGTTTTACTCTTAGGAACATGCTTCAGCTATTTACCCTCTAACCTTCACCTCTATTCTAAAATCTCTACAAACTAGAAGTGACACAGACATTAGAGGACATGGGCTATTCTACTTTTTCCTCCCAACACCCCATGCACTCCATCAACCATTTGCCTTCTCACTGTGTACTTTCACTGCTGTTCAGGTCCAATGCCTGAAGGCTGGGAACAGGCTGTGACTGCAGATGGAGAGGTGTTCTACATCGATCACATAAATAAGAACACCGCATGGGTCGACCCGCGTCTAGGTAGCGCACTATCAAATTTGTGTCTCCTAAATTGACAATTCTTGTTCGTCAATGAGGAACATTTTGTTTCAATGTCCATCATCACAAGTTGCTGTTTAGCAGCAACAAAAGTAAGAAAGATCCCAAAGTAGTTTTGACATGTTTTTCCTTATATATGCCATTACTGAAATGTTTTATCTCTTTGAAATGTTTATTTAATCGTAAAAAAAAAGCTAATTTTTCTATGAATTTTTATGTTGCAGCACAGAAGATGAACCCTGGCATCCTTAACTTGGCACTGCAGCAAAGGCAGGAAAAGGAGAGGCTCAGGTGCAAACAAGGCCTCCCACCGCAAACCACACCACAGGTCAGAGGTCAAAGAAAACTGAAGCTGGATGTGCCACTTCAGACTCGTTCAATTTAAAATCGCATTAAAATCTACAGAAGTTTTTTAAAGTTAGTTACTGTGTTATCCGGTTGCATTATGATATTCGGTTGAGATTAACCAGTAATAAAAATGGTGTTTCACGTCAATACAATTCGAATTTAGATGACAGCATACGTGTGTGTGTCTTGTAGGAGGCAGGAGGAAGAAACCAGATGACCAGTGGGATGGACCATGACAGGAACGCACAGACGCTTGTCCCAACTCTGGATGTCAGGATCAGAGCCCCGAACTACGAACCTACTCTTAACGGGTGAGTTTAATGTCGTCATGTTCTATAACTGCAGTGTTGATTTCTAAAGCGTTGTAGTAAATCTTTAACCTTTTATCAAAGTAAAATCTGTATCTTTAATGTATAAATAATCTATGAAGAGACCAAGTTCCAGTAAAAATTTATTGTATATGTAATTTCTATGAAATGTACATGTCATTTCTAATATGCATTACATTTTTAAAGAGATAATATGATCACAAATACAAGAATGTTTATATGTGCATGTGTTGTTGTGTAGCGCTCACTCTCGCAACGAGAGCACTGACAGTGGTCTGAGTGTCAGCAGCTTACCCCGCACATCGGACCACATGTTGAGCTCTGTGGATCACATGGACACTGGTAATACACATACACACACACACACACACACACACACACACACACACACACACACACACACACACACACACACACACACACACACACACACACACACACACACACACACACACTACACCGTACAACAACAATGTCATAGATAAAGATAGACCTGGGATTTCTGCTGTGAAAGAGCAGACTTTTGAGTTTATTGTTTATTTTATTTTTCCGTATTTTAAGCCTTTATCAGACATGAACTCCGGACAATGTCCAGAAAATTGGGTCAGGACATTTTCCCAAGTTTCCAAAAATTCTCGAATCTCATTGTCTTTCCAAGTTGACATCTTCTTCTGTGTCTTCTATACGTGTATGACACCTCCTGAGATTTATATTCTTTTTATTTATTTATTATCAGTTATGCATTAACTGTGTGTTAAAAACACTATTGAATAGACTTCCCAAACAAATCAGCAATAGCACAAAATATAAAGAAAATAAAGAACACACAGAAGTTTCTCTTTTTATCAAGTGGCATCCAAATGATGCCTCTGTAATCTATTTATTTATCTACATTTGTGCTTTCAGCAGCTCCCCTCTCTTATTTCTTTGTATTGATTTTTTTTTTTTCATATTGAACACAAGACAAAACATGAATTGCACATTTTATTTCTGTATATAAATACTACCTGATCCATGTGCAGCTATATTAAAGACACAGTCCTCGATTTGGGGCCAAACAGCTTGATAGACTTGATCTTTTACATTCTCAACACAGTTCAGACATTTTATCTTCTTCTCTGACTCGTGTAGGCGACTCTGGCGAGAACTCCTCGATGTCCCTACAGGAGTCGATGCCCGTGCTCCCGATGTCTGAGGGCGAGGAGCTTATGCCCTGCATCCCCGAGGGTCTCAGTTCAGACCTTCTGATGGACATGGAGACCGTTCTCTCTGGATCACACATGGACAGGGACAGCCTGCTCACCTGGCTATAGACACGCCCAGCCACCCCCGACGTGTGGTCTGACGTCACAACATGACTGAGAACTTTGGAGGATCTTTTTTTTTTTTTTTTGCTTCAGAAGTGGTACAGAACAAGATTACTGAGAGAAAACGCTACTGTTGTGTGATGGATACCTAACCCTACTCACCCAGAGGAATATAAATACCTGACTCTGACAGAAGGTGGTAAGCTGCAGTGTTTTCCTCTTTTTTTGGGCCTGGTTTTACAGAGGTGCATGACGGAGCATCAGAATTTTCACAACACTCCTTTATTTTTAGTTATTGGCCTCAGTTGATGCTCCCCACATCTCTGGTGAAGTAGTAGCTAATTTTAGGTAGCAGATTTTTTATTATCCCCACATGGGTAATAGTGTTTCCAGCAAGCCTTTACAGAACAGTGTCAAGTTTAAAAGAAAACTCTGCATGCAAAAGTTACAGAAATGCAAAGAAAACATGTAAAAGATATTTATTTAAGTGTAACAGAAAAATAGCATCACATTTAACTCTTATTACATAGAAGCCTGTGGGACAAAAGACTCAACATCGCAGTAGTGCTACTACCTCTAAGCAGCCTGTGATCTCTGATTCCAATGCACATGCTCACAGTGGTCAGAAAACAACAGAGTTGCAAGAGACAAATCAAAGAATCGACACTATTTAACACTACATTGGTTCCACAAAACCATAAATATCTTGCTCAAAGAGACACACTATTATGACACAGAAACATGAGGAGGAAGAGGACGCACCCTTGTGCTCACAATCCAAAAAAGGTATTAAATAAATGACTTAACATTCTTTAGTCGAGTCATTTATAAGACAGTGTTGAAGACTTCGGGGCTGCTCACAACCAAGATTGTAATAACTTCCAATCATATCTCTTTCAAAATAAAGTTCAGGAGAATAAGCTTTGTCTTTTGTCACAGTAAAAGCCTCATTCCTAACTAATCAAAGCACTTAGAGAAGTAGAGGCTGTGTCGAGGAACTCCATATTGAAACTAACATGAAAGTGTGTTTGTATCTCTTGTGTCTCGTGGTAGACGGTACCACTGGAATGTATTGTTGATGTCTCCTGTCATTGAACACATGGTCAGTATAACGCAATCCAACACAATACAGGGTTTCCTCTAGGAAACTGTAATCCCCACACATCTGGTCTTGTGATCAATTCAGTTGGTAGACGACGACTTCAACAGTAGCCACACTCATTAGAAACAATATATAGTCTATGCTGTGTGAAATAGCTATATTTTACCCTCTGGTTAGTTTTCTTATATTCAAGTGTTTGTTTGTTTTTTCTTTCGAATAATCGCCTGCATCTGCGCCAAAACAATCCCCGTCCTTGAAGTTACTTATATCCAGATTTTGTTAATGCTGGATTTTAGGTGTTTGTATTGGTTTGCATTTTACTGCTCAGTGTTCTGGTTGTTTTGCCCACTCAATCATTGAATATAAGCGTCACAAAGGTAGTATTTATTGGAGAATTGTTTTATCAGGTTGCATTATATTGTACAGTTGTAATATTATTATGTCCACCCCTTGTTTTAGAAATGGGGCCATATAATTTTCATCACGGCCTGGATGCTTGGTTTTCATTTTATTCCCTTTTCTCACTTTTTCCACTAATGGTTTGATACAGTAATACAAAACTTCCTGTCTTCCAGAGAATGACATAAAACCAGTCAAAGTATTTGTTTTAGTTTTGTAACTTACAAATCATCTGCACTTGATACCATTGCAGATTTTTTTCGGGATGAATGGAGTAAAGATTTAGATTTTCAGATGCATTTTCTCAAAGGTTTAGGCATCATTTGTTTCCCATAATTTCCTAAATTAATTGACAGACCCTTGAAAATTGCTCGAGTAAAGTCATCATTAAGAGTGAGCATCAAGTCTGCATCTCTTTTTCAGCTGTAGTTATGCAATTTGGGTGCCGATTGATTTGAAGAGTCTCAATTGCATTAACAAACAATAATAATGTAACTCTAATATAAAAAGTGCAGTTTTTATGCTCACTGTCTTAACGAATTGTTTCTTACTCTGAGGACACAGCGAGATGCAGATTCATCTCAAGGTCCATCAAAATTAAGACATGTCATAAATCTTTTCTCCACCACTCAGCTATCTTCTTGGTTTCCTCATGTATATTTGATATTAATATTCATGATAACTCACCATAGATGCCACATATACCAATCCTCATCATCCTGCTCTTAAAGAATCTGTCTTGGCTCAAGTTTCCCCCCTTGCAGAGCGTTGTTTTTAGTGGGAATGACAACAAATATTGTGCCTTAAAAATGGGTGTCAGGTTCGCATGAGTCAAGGACTCTGCTCCGCCTCCTCAGAAACACAACGTACTAATTGTGGATGCTGTGTTCTTGTTATTTTTTGCTCTAACAACAAGTGCTATCTGTAATACAGAGGGCAATCATCAATATGGGAGAGCTCTGTAACTCTCCACTTTTAGTTAAACTATATAATTTTGAGTATATGGTCTATATAAGCACAGACCATAATCTGTTTTTTTTTCTGCAGTGTGTTTATATTTTATCTAATTTTGAAGCTGTTTTATTACTGGTGAGATCATTACTTCTAACCAGCTTCCTTTTTATATATATATACACACAGTATATAGAGGTAAAGAATGATTTCACAACATCCCCAAACAAAGAGCCACGTCATCTTTTTTGTAATTTCTTTCTAAATTAAAGTTCCATGGGCTCATACACATAATGCAACACACTACCTAGCCTATTATTTATCTTAGCATGCATGACACTACGACGCTATGTATGTTCAATATACTGTTCATTATGTTATTTACAGAGAGTTTGGAGGCAATCACACTTGTTTTATACCTTTTTATGCATGTGCTTTATATAAAATACTCTCACTGTAATCATTTTAAAGAAGTTTCTGTTTAATAAACTTTCAAATACACTTGACCTGTAGTCATTGCTACTCATGTTTTAGTGTTATATAAAACTGCTTTGTATCATGATAGTATTTTTAAGTTTAACTTTATTTAAAAGAAGTTATATGGAAAATGTGTCTTGAGATATGCAAATACTTCAATAATGACCAATTATTTTATAAAGTGCACTTTTCACAACAACCCTTTCCATCCATCAGTTTGTTTGAGTGCAGGTTTATTTACATATCTGACATAAAGACTGTATGATGAGCAAAACATGAATTGCACTGCTTGTAAATGTGCAAGCTTCAAACTCCAGTCTTTAACTGCATTAGGTTTCTGAGCAGCAGTTGGCACATTGGGTTGTCAGTTTATGTAAAAAAAATAAAAGTAAAGGCAATTATTATCCAAAATGAACAAAACATTTTGTAAAATCTTGAAACGACATTTCTCAAACAGACCTATATGCATTAAAGGCTATTTGAATTAAGATGGAGAAATTCATATTGTACATATATATGTATTTACTGTATATTAAAATCAACATTATCAGCACAGAAGCAGTTAGGTGTACTGGTATTCAATGTCACTATACCTTATTACATAACCTATAACAGTCATAATTTATCTGAATGAAAATAATGTAATAAACTCCATATAGCACTTTGAAGAAAAACACATTTACAAAAGTGCTTCACCGGCATAAAAACAGAAAGTACATCCAGTACAATTACGAATTTTTTTCCGATGTAGGGTCAAAAAATAGGATTAAGTAGGATTAAGTCCCTTTATAAATGCGTCTTTCTGGTTACAATCTAAGGATTTTTTTACCCATAAATTGATACTTTAGAGCACTATTAACTGTAAATATTGGGTTTTAATTATTATTTAACTGTTTCCTATTGCTTGCCTTAAATTTTTCACTTTTGTAATTCTTGTAACTGTGTTTTGAAAGGTGTTTCAATAAAGCTTATTATCATTAGCCTTGAGGGAACGCGGGAAAAAATGCAGCCATGACAGGAGTCGAGATAGTCATGGCAACCACTTTTTGAAAAAATAAATATGTTTGTATTTAAAAGTGAGGCAAGCTGGAGGGCGTGACACACAGCAGTAGGTGGAGTCTGCTGAGGAAGTGAGTGGAAATGCCAGAGACTAATCTGCTTAAATGACAGCTCATGGTTTCTGTAACCTCCTGACTTGTCTTCAACAAGGCCTCCACTTGTAAGTGTCTTCTCCTCTTTTATTCCTTGTACTGTTATTTTGAATTAAGCTTGAAGTTTACATTTTGTAACACAATATTGTTGTTGAATTAATTGAGACAGTATCATGTGTTGTTTAAATGCAGTTATCAGAGGTAGATCTATGTTGTAATGAATCAGAAATGTGTCTTTACATTTTATTTTCATTGAACATTTGCTCTCAAACACACATACATGTATGTTATGATGTGTTAAAAGTGACTAAATGAGCAGTGTCTCTGTAGATCTTCATTTTCTGAAAGTATTTTTTCCTTTGTTTTTACACAACTTTTGACTGATTGCATTACAGACATTTTATAGATCAGCTGTCCAAAACAAGTCATTTTAAATGGCTGATTCTGACTTCTATAATCTCTGATAGTTATGTAATATATATATATATATATAAATACATTAGGGAGTATTTAGCTGAATGAATTCTTACCAGGTGAATCATCTCTGTTTCTGCCTCTTCACAGCCGGAAGTAGCTGGTGCTCCGCCGTGAAGTCCCGACTGTCACCGGGACTTTCCGCAGCGTCTCGGCTGGGCTGTGGAGCGGTGAGTGAAACCAGGCTCTGAGGAGGAGGAGGGGGATGACATGTCACCGTGTCGTCCCGGCTGTTTGGCACTTTCGTTTTCCTTTTCCCCGTGTCGCCGCGCAGCTTATTATTAGCAAAGTTTCGCTGTTATTAGCCTTAGCAGCCGTTCTATGTGCACTCCGCTTCCGTTTTGCTAGCGCCTGCTAACGCTAAGCTAATGCTATCGTCAGTTAGTGTTATCAAAACTGGTTTCTACGGGGGGCCTCGGAGGTCACGTCTCACGATAACTCAACACGTGACCTCGTGTTTAAGATTAAATATATCTACGACACGGCTAACGTTAGCCGCTAAAGCTAAATTCCACCTTAAATTAATCAGAGCAGCAACAGGAAGAGTGACCCGCAGCGGAAAGTACCGAACTCCCCTGACGGAAACAACCACTAATTTACTACACACTCTTTATTTGACTGCCAGCAGCTGTAATTTGAAGGATCGGTGAAGACATTGTTTGGCAGTTTTGTTTATGGGGCATTCCAGAAAATTTCCACTAAGGTTGGGCCGCCAGCTTTACTCCACATGTGTCTGCAGGGTTGGATTAACTGCGGTTTTGTTATAAATCTGTAAAACCTGAAGTGGAACATCTGCTCTGCCCAGGTCCTCCTTCCATTTTAATTCACATTGTTCATCAAATATTCAACTTATTTATTTATAATGTAATTTGTATATTATATTAAATTTAAGTTAATTAAATTAAAGTGCCACAGAAAAACTTGAGTAAGGTTATTTTAGTCCATCATAGGACTTCAAGGCAACAATTTCAATTATCAATACATGTGAGAAATTTTCCTTTTATTAATCCATCGGTTGTAGAGTTTTAAAAAATGGGAAAAGTGCCAATCATTAGTCCCTGAAGCCCATATTAACATAATGCAATGTCTTATTTAGTCTAACTAGCCGGCAAGAAACAAAATGTGTTGAGTTTACTATCATAGAAGATTAGAAAAAAGAACAATTATTCAAATTTTCAAAGCCAGTACCTGAGTGTTTGGCATTTTTGCTTAAAAAATAACAAATTATGAATCTGTCATTAAGTAGTTGCTGTGGATTTCTGTCTGAGAGTTGCTGTAAGGAGACCTCTCTCTAAGGTTTTAGAAAATAACCCGGATGAGGTCATCCGGGTTATTTCTATCTACGAGGAATGTGCTATTGGGTTTCATTGTGGGAATTGTAGTACCTTGAATTATGACTCGTACTATGGAGGAACTATCGGGTTATCTCGCCCTCTGTTGGTTCAATCTTGACTACTCCTTTTAATATCTGCCTCCTGTGTCTTTCCCAGCTTTATGGAAGTGTATCTCTAAATCTCTGGAGTAATCCTTTAACTGATAAATCATTCAAGACATTTGTAAAGTGAATTTGTCAAATATTTCCAGCTTCTCAAATGTTAGAATTTGCTGCTTCTGTTTTCGATATTTCAAAACTGTTGGGTCATACAGATCTAGAAGATTAAACAGATGATTCCTTGAAATTATAATTGGTGGATGTACTTCTGTGGAAAATTACTGTTAGGTGAATCGCTATTCACGCTGTAATAACTTAGTTGTAAATGATTGCACAAGATTTTCCTTCCCAATATTTGCTCCAAGTAGCTCATATTTATTTTTACAGATGTTGCACTTGAGTTAGATGCTATACTCGAGTTTGTTATACTAGAGTTTTAGTAGAATAAAATAAAAAGCAGTTACATAGATTCATACATTGATTATTGTATTGATGAACCTGCCAAAGATCGATTTTTATAACTAATACAGACAATTTATAGAGATTAAAATCCACCAGAAATTATTTCTACTTAACCTTTGTTTTCTGTTTTGTCTCTTGTGTTTTTTGTTTTCATTTCTACAGGTGCTGCTAACAAGAAAACAAAAGAGCAGATCCCATTACTCTACCAAAGGAGGATCTCGTTTTTCTTATTAGGCTTTTAATATTCAATAATGGAGGCTTAATCACCTACAAAAGGGGTGTCCAAGATGGGGGGAGGGGTTTGAGATTATGCGTCCCTTGGTCTGTGTGAATGTGAGTGCTTGAGACATTGATTTACTTTATCATTTAGTTTATAATGTTTTTACATATAATCACACCCATGTTTAGGTTGAGATGGTCAGTTTATGTTTTAGACTTGTTTCTGATAAATGTACAGGATAATAAAGCCTACATGGATCCTGGGTGATCCTGGGAAGACGCTTTTTAAGATAGTTCATCCTTTTTTGACTGCTCAGGATGTTTTGTTTGACTTACACCAAATGGGCCTGTAATTAAAACATAAATGTAGTTTCACCAGTTAAATGTTTATTGGTGGTATTCTCCAAGCGGTGCAGGTAATGTAGGTCCAAGTTCCAGATCCTATGCAGGGAACAGGATGTTTGAGGGGCATAAATATGCTGTGTGATGAGTTTTCATGCTTCGGTCAAAAGGTTCTTAAGTTTCACACTTAACTTTCTTTTCCTGAGTTGCCCCTCCCACATGATATTTTCTGTTTTGGTGTGACTGAGTGTGCGTGTGAAGGAAAGACCTTGGGTTTTCTCAAACCTCTCTCCCTTGAAAGGACATCACTTTTCCCTTATATCGCTATACTTCAATCTAAAAATGGAAACTCTTGTTCAACTCAAAAACAACCAGTTTTTGATGGGATTGTGTCGTAACGGACCTCCATCTGATCTACAGTATGATAACTCCTCAGGTACCAATCTTTTTTATTCTTGAATTTCACCAGATACTTATGTTTATAATTTATTGTTGTATTAATCTGCCAATCTTAAGAAAACATGCTAATAAAATGTCGTTTTCCTCTGCAGAGCTCTTTCGCATATCCACCTTTGCTCGTTTCCCGACCTCGGGAGTCACAGAGCGAAGCCTGGCCAGGGCAGGTTGGTTCTACACAGGGGTGGGGGACCGCGTGCAGTGTTTCAGGTGCAACGTGACGGCAGACGGATGGCAGGCCGGAGACTGTCCGACAGAGAGACACAGGCAGCTCTCTCCTTCCTGCTCCTTCATCCAGAGCCTCCCGTCCACAGCCAACCTACTTTCCTCGTCTCACTCTGCCTTTTCCCCACTCCGCATTGCCCCAGCCATACCAGTAAGTTTATTGGTAGTTTCTTACAGAATAAGGGATTCCAATATTTCCTATATCTAGAAAAAAATCATAGCTGAAGAACTAAACCTTCTTGACAACAAAATTATTTGAAAACTGTAGTTGCCCAAACAAGTAGCATTTAGCTAGATGAGTATATTCTGACTGTAATTTTCTTTATTCTAGCTTTCTGGTCCAGGTCCAGCCGCTCCTAACCCAACAGTAAACCAAGGTGAAGAACCAGGGGGATACCTAAATATGGGTTTCTCTGCTCCGCCGCCCTCCAGCCCACTGAGCTCTCGGGGTGTAGAGGACATGTCCCACCAGAGACCAACATGCCACAACCCAGGCATGCGCAGAGAGCAGGACCGCCTGGACTCCTTCAATTCATGGACGCTCTCCATCATCACCCCCACAGAACTTGCCAAGGCGGGCTTCTACTATTTAGGCCAGGGTGACAAAGTGGCGTGCTTCAGCTGCGGAGGACAGGTGCTTGTGTGTGTCATCACTGTCATATTCAAATACGAACACTTAAGATTTGAAGTGACTTTAATGGAATTGATTAGTTTCCTTACCTGCTTGTCTTCTATGTTGTGTTACTAAATTGTATTACAGGCATTACTAACATCAGAGTGGAACAGTGGATGTGACAGAAGTCTTTGTTTTGTATTGGCAGTTGAGTAACTGGGAGCCAGGTGACAGAGCTGTGTCCGAACACCAGAGACATTATCCCAATTGTCGTTTTGTCCGAGGAGACAGAGCCGACGATGTGTCGCTGGCCGGAGCAGCAGGAGCTGCTTCTGGAGCAGTGACTTCCCAGCTGTCTGCAGGAGGACCAACTCTCAGTAACGTCTCCAATCCAGCCATGCAGCAGAGCGAAGAGAGGCGGCTCACCTTCGTCAACTGGCCGTCTCGTATACCTGTCCGGCCGGACCAGCTGGCTAAAGCTGGCTTCTACTATGTTGGTAAGGACTATGTCCAAGAGACAGTTATTCATCGACCTCATAAGAAATCTGAATACTGGACTTGGATTTAATCAGGTGGTTATATGCGTGTTTCCAATATCAACATGTGTATTTTCTTCGTAAGTGGCAATGAAAAATAAAAAGGAATTCTAATGTAGCACTTTTCAAAAACAGCTCCAAAGTGCTTTATAAAGATAAAACCTTCATGCAAAAATTCTAAAATTTAAATCTGAAAGCTGCCATTTCAAGGTCATGAACATATCACACTGAATGTACTCATAATATGCAAATCAAGTGTTGAAATGAAGTAATTTCTTCTGTATTGATACCAGTTAGATTTTTCCAGTCTGGGGGGATTCCACTGCAGACAGTTATTTGTCAGTGTCACAGTGTCAGTAATCTTTGTAGTGACACCTGGTTATAAATATCACAATCTCATGATCTCTAAACCTTGGGCCCAAATGTGGAAACTCTAGTACAAAAAGAAAGACGGGAATGTTCAAACAGTCATGTTTCGTGGAACGACGAATTTATTTATTGTTTTTTCCGTCCTTGAAACCCCCTAAAAAACCATGTGTCACACTTAAAGCTCTTTGTTTGCCCGCAAGGTCGTAACGATGACGTCAAGTGTTTCTGCTGCGATGGAGGCCTTCGGTGCTGGGAATCTGGAGATGATCCCTGGGTGGAGCATGCTAAATGGTTTCCTCGGTAGGTGCTGCTCTTTCAGTTATGTTGATTTGTTGATGCTGATTTAATCATTTTGTATCAGCATTATAAACTAGCGCCATCCAGCAGATATTTGAATAGTCTAAATACACGTGAAGAGGCTGGCTGACATGGATGTATTCCTGTGTCTCTGGTTCATTTCAGGTGTGAGTATTTACTCCAGGAGAAGGGACAAGAATTTGTTCACCAGATCCAGGCTCGCTTCCCTCGGCTGTTCGAGCAGGTGAGTCGACAGCAGGAAAGGTTTTCTCAGTTCAATCATTGGCCTAGAACAAGTTGCTTAAATATGTCCTCTGTTTTCTCCTCAAGCTTTTAACAAATGGAGACAGCAGCTCCAGAGAATTTGTTGATCCACCTGGTGAGTATGAAGTTACATAAATCTGAGAATTTAGGCAAGAGGGTCTGTAGATTCTCTACATCATACTAAGAATCAGCTGAACTGTACCGTGCAACAACACCCGATGATAAAACTTTTCATTGATCTGGAGCCTTAATAAAATCAAATGATACATTATGAAGGATACAAAGGGTCCCAGAGTGAAATGTTATGTTTCAAATGTCAAAGCTGAGGAGTCAAAGCTGAGGAGTCAAATCCCCCGGTCTGAAGTGTCTTCTCTTTCTTCCTCTCAGTGTTCCACCTCGGTCCCGGAGAGGAGCGGTCTGAGGATGCCGTCATGATGAACACCCCAGTGATTAAGTCTGCATTAGAGATGGGCTTTGAGCGGAGTCTAGTCAAGCAAACAGTCCAGAGCAAGATCCTGACCAGCGGAGAGAACTACAGAACGGTCCAGGAGCTGGTGTTGGACCTGCTGAGTGCCGAGGACCAGAAGAGGGAAGAGGAGCGCGAGATGCTGGCTGAGGCGATGGCATCAGGTACATGAAAATGGAGCAGACATTAATTCCAGTGTATCGGCTGTTCTCTGACCCTTGTGAAAGTGATCAACTATACATTATCATTATGTCTCTCTCTGTTTCAGATGGTTTCACGTTTGTGAAGAGACACCAGGCAGCTTTGATCCAGCGTCTAAAGAGTGTCGAGCCTGTGTTGGAGCATTTGAGAGAACAAAATGTGTTATGTAAGCTCATCTCTTTTGTGGTTTAGTCTGAGATTGACATTTACACTGAGTTAAACGGTTGTCAGACGACTCTCCAGTCAGAACAACAGCAAAACAGGAGTTAGGAAGTAAGGTATTAATCCCGCCGTAGTAATTGAAGGACAGTATCCGGAGTTGAAACTATTTAATGAGTATATCAGTTTTCCCCCTAAATATACACTAATTTGGAGATAATGCAGATATATGATTCAACATTATAATATTTATGTATTTAAGATCATTATTTGAGTCCTTATTTTAGCCCTTATCATGCAGCTGTAGCACTAAGAGTTGTGAAACCTTGATTAGGAGTAACTCTTCCCTGATAACCTGCAGCTGCAGAGGAGTACAGCAGCCTCCAGGCTCAGGCTACGCCCCAGCAGCAAACTGCCAGGCTGATCGAGCTCGTCCTCACCAAGGGCAACGCTGCGGCCGAAGTCTTCCGCAACTGGATCCAGAAAAACGATGTCCACCTGCTCAGAGATCTCATGGGTAATTTTTTACTCACATTGAAATAAGACGTTTTTCATGTTTTGGCCATGAAGGGTTGGGTTTGTGGATCAGCTTGTACAGAAACCATCAACATAGATTTTTAAAAATGTAATCAAATAACACAGCGATCAAACTGTAGCTCAGTGAACTCAAGCCCAGGTTGAAATCCACAGCACAAAAGTGTTCTGTCTTAAAAGAGAATTAAAAAAGGATTAGTCTTTGTTTCCACTGAGTATAAACCAAAGCGTGAGCTAACTCCATGTTGTCTTTCACATTTTCAGCCCAGTCAAATGAAGCTGCGTCACCGAGCCAAGATCTTTCAGGTATGAAGAAACCCGAGCCTCAGAGAGAACGTCATGTCCTGTCAAAATGAATGTTGTGGGCTTGTTATCGTTCACTTTGTAACTCCTATTTGAAAGTCATGGGAAATTTCTAAATCTAAGTTTTCAGAAGAGTAATGCAGTATTTTCGCACACCTAAAGCTCACATCTGCCAGTGACATCTTGAGCTTCCTGTAGATGTTTCGAAAAAGAGTCCCGGGAATTAAATCCTTGAATGGTTTGGTTAGGTGTTTAGATCTAATCTTTATCAAACATTTTGTGATGTTTTGTTGATCCAGCACCCATCAAGATTTCCCATTTTAATGCAGTATTTTCTGCATAAATTGCAATTACATGTATTGTACATTTAAGGAATTTAATGTTGAGATTTACAGTGATGTCCTGTTAGGTCCAGACACGTCAGGTCATTTGATTTTATAGTTAATACTTGTGTTGCTGAGATTTTGTAGCTTTTACACAAATTTCAGTTTTTGGGAACTAACAGGAATACAGATTAAGATGGAGACATTTTTCTTTCACTTCACAGACCTTCCCATGGAGGAGCAGCTGCGGCGCCTGCAGGAGGAGCGTACCTGCAAGGTGTGTATGGATAAAGAGGTCAACATCGTCTTCATCCCGTGTGGACATCTGGTGGTGTGCAAAGAGTGTGCACCGTCACTTAGAAAGTGCCCAATCTGCAGAGGTCTGGTTAAAGGCACTGTCCGAACCTTCCTCTCATAACCAGGAGGCTGAGCTGTGTTCCCTCAGTCTTGTTTCACAATGATGTGATTGAATGTAAAGCAATACAATATACATTTTTACCTGCAAAGGTTTTGCTTTTTTTCTTCTCATGTGACTTACCCATCCACCTTAAGAAATATTTAAGACTTTCTACATATCATTAAATCTGTTTTTTATTGTTAGGGCTGGTTTATAAGAGATCAAAAACATAAATATCAATATGTAAACCATATGAAAAATCTCAAAGTAATCAAATGATTTATGTTTTGCTGTTGCTGCCATGAAGTAAACAATCAATGGTAAGGCTTAATTTTTTTTACTTTGTCTGTCTGGTATAAATATCAATGAGATGGTCATTATGTATTTAGGGTCAAGCACAGGCAGCAACTACAGTGAGGGCACAGTCAATGTGAAGTGAATATAAATGATCACTGAAGTTGAACTTTCTGCCATTTGAATGTTTTATTCTCCTCGGCTTTGAAACATGTCTGACCGGGTCCTAAATCATGGTTTGACGCACCTGCTCCAAGTCTGCTTATTTTGACCTGAGAAGCTGAATCATTTTGTATTTTTCAACGAGGGAAAGCAAAGTCTCATACCCAAAACTGATGAGCAGTGATGACTATAAATAGTATTGCTATCAAACTGTATACCCTTCATTACTGTTAATAAGAAACATTAATATTCCATTGATATTCAAATTAAACATTTGTCACTTGGTGATAAAGCAGCATTTACCCTGGGACTTCAGTTAATACTGACAGCACTAATATCGGTCAGTTGTGTTACCATGTAGTGAATGTAGGTACTTTGACCTATATTAATAAACATAATTCAAACCCTATATCGGTCAGTGAGCATGACTTCAGTTAATCTTGTGTGGTTAAAGGCTCTTTAAATTGAACCCCGTTTGTACTGAAAGAAACAGCCACATTCATTGCATGTTATGTGAACATACAAGGTAAGGCTTAGGTTAAAAGTTGTGTCGAATTTAGTGACATCTGGTGGTGAAGTTGCATGTTGCAGCTGAATAAACCTCAACCTTCCCCTTCCAAACATGAAAGGGAACCTGTGGAAGTCTTCAGTTGTCATAAAAACTCAAAGGTGTTTGTCCAGTCTGGGCTACAGTACAAAACATGGCAGCCTACATAGTGAGGATTAAAAGTATTTAAATATAAATTAGAAAACAATTGTACAATTTAGATGAAACACAATAGTGAAAATACCAGGATGAGTTTTCTCCCTTTTTTTAACTTAAAAATCTGTGTGCATACTGCCAGTCAACTTGATCAAAATTATGGTTATTCGCATTAAAATATATATTATATAAACAAAACACTTCAATGCCTGGTGCTGTTAATAATTTTAAATTAGTCATGATCACAAACCCAGAAAATGTTGTAAAACTGTGATACACCAACACTGACCAAGACCAGTGTTTACATGAATGTGAGCATGACTTACACAGTGGTACTGTTATTAGAAATGTATGCTTTTACCCAATACTTCTGGATTGATATTAGTTAGTGAGACAATTATACACATTTACTCGCAAGATGGAGACTACGTATTTCCAAAATATCAAACTAGGAATTCACTTTATGCAGCTGGGATTTTTGAATGTTTAACTCGCAGTAGTTGCAAACGCATGGAAAACTCCAATTACAAATACACCAGGACAATAAATCAGGTTTAGTTTATACAAATTTATTCTTCCACAAGTCTCTTCAGCCACCGTTTAGATGATGCCAATCTGTGGAGGAAAAAAAGACAAATTACACACTGTTCATAGACAGAGTAGAAGAGCTGCACCTGCATCATCTGGCATCAGTGGTTCCTTTGAATGCATCATTGACATTCAGATAAATTTAAGTTTACATCATGTGCACAGGATTGAATTTCTGAAAGCAACCATTTGGTTTAACTTAAATAAAACTAACAATTTGAAGACTCACCTTGTTTGCAACATCCAACGCATCGTAATCTGGTGCGAGACGGACGTAAGCCTTCTTCTCACCATCAGGCCTGGACACAGATCAGAAAATACAGGGAAGAAGATGAAACAATGAAAAGACTGGTACGACAAATTTATTGCAAAGTTTATATTTACAATGTGAGAATAAAATCCTGTTCAAAGAATCTGGACTAAACCAAAGATGTAGTGCACAAAGTAATGCCATCAGTCCAGCAACTTAGTTTCCAACAACATAAAACCAGTCTTCAGCTCAGCCTGGGTGAAAATGTCTACCTGATGAGTGTGTTGACTTTGGCGACGTCGATGTCGTACAGCTTCTTGACAGCGTGTTTAATCTGGTGTTTGTTTGCCTTGACGTCCACGATGAACACAAGCGTGTTGTTGTCTTCAATCTTCTTCATGGCAGACTCTGTCGTCAAGGGGAACTTGATGATGGCATAGTGATCCAACCTGTAGGGAAAATATATATATTGAGTCAACAAAACACCCTCAAGTCTTCTAAATATGCTACCTGGGTGCATCAGTGAGTTAAAAAGCTGGAATCATGTTTTTTCATTCTTTGATCGCTTTGAGCACCATGTTTAGCCCCCGTCCGCCCATTTGTTGGCAGCATACAGTCATTGTAACTCACTTGTTCCTGCGAGGTGCGCTCTTGCGAGGATACTTGGGCTGCCTGCGAAGACGCATGGTTTTGGGGCGACGGAAGGTGGGAGAAGTCCTGATCTTCTTCTTCCTCTGGCTGTGGACGCCTTTGAGCACAGCCTTCTTGGCCTTCAGGGCCTTTGACTTGGCCTCAGTCTTGGCCGGGACAGCTAAAACAGAGAAATAACCATTTGTCAGTCAGCCGTTTTGTGCTCCTACAGTTTGTCATAGGCCACAAAATAACATCTCCTTTGGCCTTCACCAAGTATATAGAGTCACAAGATGATACAAGCTTCACTTGTGCATGACATCTGCTTCAGTGTTGTAGAAGCAATCAATTACATCTCCAGAACAACTTACTATATCTTAAACTGTTATTTAACCAACAAATATACATCGATATAGATCAATATAATGATTAACAGCTCACTGCTTCTTGTTTTAATACTGTGGCAGCATACAAACATAATAGCTACATGAACTTAATCACACCCTAAATAGTCATTTAGCCAGAAGCAGCACTACAACTTTTTAGCATTTAGCAGAATTACAGTCAACTATCACGTTAATGACTCACCTAGTGGCCATTAAAACACCTCAGCTAACATGATGAGTTAAGTTTTACTCTTCATATATAATCTTGCTCCCGGTAAAACAGAGGGTGAGGGTTCACATGTGGGTTCTGTGACGTTTCACATGAGCAGCGACTTCTAGCATCGCCAGAAGCACAGCTAACATGCTAAGTAAGCTATGACAAAATCTAGCACGACACCACACAATGAGATTAACTAGTTTAGATTCAACAATGAACAGTGTCGGAAGAAACCAAGAAAGAAGCGTAAATGTACAAGTGTGACGATGAGCCAGAGAGGCTAACATTAGCATTAGCTTGGCATCGCGTTGCAGCTAACATGCCGGAGCCCCACTCTAAGTTACCGACGTATTTCAACAGTTGACAGCGACACACTGATATAATTTAACCCGCTACAGCTTCATCATCTCATGTCGGACCCGGCTGTTAACGCTAGGAGACGATATTTATGAAATTCCTGCCGTTTATTCATAGAAAATGATCAGATTGACGAACCTTCCTTCTTCACCTTCGGTGCCATGTTGAGAAAGGAAGATTGAACGGGGTTTCCTGCCGTATAATGCATGGGCGAGAACTCATGACTGAAGTATCGCGATAGCAAAGAAAGTCGCACTTTCTTGAAATGATGAGTTTATGAATCTCGCTAAAAACAATGTTTACACGGTCTATGAACAAATCAGACACATCCACAAACTGCTCTCAGCTGCCTTTTATTTGATATGAGTATTTTATTGTAATTTACACGGATAATCCATTGTTTCCCCTTCATTTTAAAGAAAAAAATATTGTTAATTTCAACTGTAGGATTTTTGTGATTAATTGCACAATACATACACAGAACTGGACCAACTCAAAAGTGACTTTATACACTTCCAAGAACTAGAATGTCCCTCACTGGAGCACATTCCCCCACCAAGGCCCAACAGGCCCCTTATGAAACCACATTTAAATTCTCTAGATCCAGATTTGTGTTTGGATCTCCACTAAATTGCACAAACTAATAAATATCAGTCTCCTACACATTTTTGTAAATCAAGATCCATGAATTATTCTCTGAGAAATCAATGAAGATGTCTAAAAAACGACATATCTCACAATGTTAAAGAAAGTGAAAATAATAAATCTTAGATCTGCCCCCTGATCCAGACCTACATACAATTTGTATTTTATTGGGTTCATCTAACAAACAAAAACTGGAGGTAACTCTTTGATTATGTCACAACAGTCATTAATGTTCTCATAAGTGGGCCATGAAAGTATAGTATTGTTAGATATTGTACTGCATATGCACATTTAATTTTTTTGGCCTATTTTAGGGGGAAAAAAACTTCCTCCCATTTAATAAACTTCACTTCAGTTTGCAATAGAGTGAACCATATCACAAGCAAGTTCAAAGTATTTATCGTTTGAATTCACTTTTAGCTGCTGGATTGAGACTCTTTGTTGTCCTCAGTGAGCTGAAACGTTGATGTGACACCTTAACTGGTCATTTTAATGGGACACTTTGCAAAAGGAAAACAAGTTAAATATGTACATGTAATTTTGCTGGTGATATCTTTAAATCTCCTTAAGCCATAGGACAGCTGAGTGTGGGTATTCCCTGTGCTGTAAATAGCACAAGCTGGCCTGAGCTTTAGGACTCTAAAGTCTCTGCAGTAATCACACCCACTTTAAACACTCTGCACTGTTGTGTTCCTGTATGTGATGTTGTCCTGTTCATTTATTTGTTTATTGTGCAGTGTCACTATTGTCTATGTCTAGGTCTTTCGTTTTTCTTCCTGGTTGTGTGGTCATTAATAATCCATATAACATCCATCAAGCACATGAAGTAGAATCTATTGTTTAAATGATATAACTCTACACAGGTCTCAATCTTTTTGTTGAATTGACCAATACAAATTGCATTGTTGAGCGACTGATGGACATTAAACACATTGAAGGGAATTTGTTTCCCTGTCTCTCTCATAATTACCTGCATTGATAGGTATATTTGTATTTTTCCTATTCATTTTTTTCCTTCAGTGTAACTGGGTCCATATTGTTCAAAATAATCATCACTCAATCACTCATTTTTATTTTATACTACTATCTGATACTCTCAACTCTCACATGCAACACCCAAAGTGCAATAATTTAGCTCGTATTTCATTGTATTATCTTATAGGCTTTTATTTATATAGTTGCACTTTAATTAGTAGTTTATAGTGTTTTACTTATTTTCCTTTATGTGTGACTGCACCTGTGGATTACCACCAATTTTGTTGTATTCTATTACAACATCCATCTATTACGGTCTTCATTTTGTATTGAAGAATGTTTGTTAAATATCTTCTTTCAGTGGTGAGCAAATGTAACAAACAACTATATATACATATATATAAAACAGTTTATTTTATACTCTGATAACACAAAGCACAATTTGATTTACTGCAAAACAATTTGCAGTAAATCAAACCTTAAAAAGAAAAAAAATAAGCATCCACATCCAAGTTCATATGAGGCTGTTTGTGCCAATTCTTCTATTCCTTTTGTGGCTTAGTCTTCTTCCCTCCTTTCCTGATGAAGAGAAAAGAGAAAGAAAAGAAAACTCATTCCAGTTGTCGGATTTATATATTCCATGGGTCTAATTTCTAAAACAAAAACTCAGGTTGAAAAGCACAACATCAGATGAAAGGTCCACTCTCACAACATAAAAATGATCTAGTTTTAATTATTATTTCAGACTGTTTCCTCCATGGTTCTGTTTTAAGGAATGAGGAAATTAAAAACTTACTTCTTAAACTTAGCCGCAGGGGAATTTGATCCCATCTTCTGTGACGGCTTGCTTTGTTTTTCTGTTCCCTTTTCTTTTTGAGTTTCATTTCTTTTCTTCAGTTTCAGTCCTTTGGTCTTCTTTTCTCCTTTCTGCTCTCCATCCACTGCTTGCTTCTGTTGTTTCTGTCCTTGTGCTTTGCCCGTTTTCTTCATTAAGAAACGAGGGGTTGTGCAAATTGTGCTTCTCTTGGGAGGCTTCTTCTCAAGTCTGCGCTTATCTTTGCTAAAGTACAAAGACAAAAAGACAGAATATTAGACCCATATTAAAAAAAAATTCAACTGATTAATTTAGTAACAAATAACAGCTTTAAATATTGAAGTAATTTTGAAAATCTTCCTGATCATCATCATCCTTCTCTTTTACCTGTGTATCTTCTTAAAGCCGATCATGTAATCAGGCACAGGACAGCCAGCTTGTTTAATGACATTAGCGATGCTGTTACAAAGAGATGGAGACAGAAATATATTCAGGGGAAAAGTCAATCATTAATAATATCACATACATAAACAGGCATGGAAACTGTACAGACTGAAGCGGCATGTTTCTGCAAAAGAGTAGATCCTTTGATTAAAATTCATGTTTAGAGAAAAGTAAACCAAATCCAACACTATCCAATATTTTACTATTGTAACATCACTGTACTGCAGATAAATTGTTTTAATATTTTATATTTTTGTGCTGCATCAACGTACCTTCGGAGCAGTGGTTTGTCATCTTCTGTGAAGAAGGTCATGGCCTTCCCCTGATGTCCAGCTCGGCCGGTTCGACCTGAGGAACAGCAAACAGGAGAATAAGTGAGGAACAGATGAGCAGAGAGAAAAGAGAGGAGCAAGGCCTTAAAGGAGACAACACAGGATTAGAGCGACTACTTAAAAATGAATGCTCAGCGTTAGATATGGAAACGGACAAAGCTTTCCGTTTGTACTCTGCCTTCATTTCAGCCATATTTTTGCACGTTTTCTGAAAGCTTATGGATACAATGGAAACAGCACCAGAAAACATGGGGCAAGACGAAAACATTTCATCAATGGCGGAAGTTGGTAAGTAACTACAGGAATCCATATGAAGTAAATTCCCCTTGGAAAAGGGACAACAATCTTTTTAACTTTTTCTTCTGGGGAACATTATCACAACCTCTTAAACTGTTGACATGTTTGTCTCTAGTGATATTGATTAAAAACCAAGCCAACGTAAAGGACGCATGTGTGCAGTGACAGTTACATTGTTTGAAATGGACGCATCTCTTATCATCCATAAAGGCAGAATCAATGAGCATAACAAAGATACACATTGAACAGTTGTCAGCTGCTATATTAATGTTTCAAATCTCATTTTCACATATATAACATTTAATTAAGACTCGAATTTCTCAATTTTTCCATTATCCATTTGGTTAATCATCTCAATGATCATATTGAACTAACCAATCCGGTGGATGTATTCCACAGCACTGGTGGGGAAGTCGTAGTTCAGCACGAGGTTGACCCCCTTGAAGTCGATTCCTCTGGCGAGCAGCGCCGTGCAGATCAACACCCAAATCTTACCGGAGCGGAAACTGCTCACCACATTGTCCCTCTGCAACAGAAGAGGAGGTTAATCACCAGGCTGCACTTCAGTGACACAGAGAGGACCGACACTGAGGTCTGTTAGAGTGTCTGTGTGTACCTGCTGCTGTGTGCGGTCTGCGTGGATCACATCTACGTTGATGCCTTCATACACCAGCTCATGGAAAAGCTCCCGTGCTCGATCTATAGACTGAACAAACACCAGCATGGGAGGAAGAAAACCCTGGAATAAAGCAAGAAGAACATGCCTTCATGTTAATGTCTCTTCTCTTTAGAGAGTTAGTTTCATTTGTAATGACCATGTCTGAATGTAATGAATGAATTCGTCACTATAAACAGAATCTGCATGTGAAAATGCAGAATCTGTGGGTGAGGGACAAGATTTTGGGGTTGAAGGCCTTCTGGTTCCGGTTTGTAGTTTGACCAATCATGTTTGAGCAGGTAAACAGTCCGTGTGGTGAGAAGAAGAGGCAGAACACATTGACTGAAATGTATCTGCTGTTGATTTTTTTATTTATCTGCATTCTTATGCAGATAGCTGTTAATAAATATGAGCTCAAATGTAATCTGGATCTAAAACACATTTTAAAAAAGCATCGCTGTTTGTGTTTTGTGTGTAAAAACGTTCGACCCCAAAATAAAGGCAGTTACCCCCAGAAACTAATTTATCATCAGAGAGCAGCCGATGGGCTCCGAGATTGTGTATGAAATTACCAAGCTTAGACATTTGAACTATGTTTTTACCCCGGTCCATTTGTTTGTTATTTTCCTTGTTTGTCAGTAGGATTCCACAAAATAATACTGAACAGCTTGTATTCAGCCAGAAACAGCTCATCAAACTAACGATGTGGGATAATCTCAAGCACAAAATGACAGAAAAAAATTTATTCTTAACAACCTTGAAAGGTAACCTCCTTAATGTGCCCTTACTTTTTTGATGATGTCCCTCATGGCGACCAGTTTGCCGCTCTCTGTGCCGACAAACAGCAGCTGCTGGTCCACCGTCTCCACTGCTGTATTTCTGAGAGGACGATAGATGATTTATGTGAGAACAAAAGCCCATATAACTCCATCAAAGTAAGTATTAGTGTTACAGGTAGATTATTGGTAGATTATTACCTGTGTCCAATGTTGACCGACACCAGGTTGTCGAGGTTCAGACGACACCACTGCTCAACATCCGGTGTGCAGGTGGCGCTGAAGAAAGCCCTGCGCGCCTTTGACCCCGAGCAGGCCAGAAACACTGTAGCCAGCTGCTCCCTGAAGCCGGTCTTACCACCTTCAAACAGCTTGTCTGACTCGTCCACCACCAGCCACTCCACACTGAACAGCAACATAACACAACCATCAAGGTCACGTAAAAAGCATATTGCAATTAAATGGGCAAATATCAGAGGATAGAAAAAAGAAACAATCTAGGAACGTGAGAGTAAAGGATGAACATGTGACCTGCTGAGGTCGAGAGCTGGAGGATCCTGATTGAGAAGGAAGACGAGTCTGTTCGGAGTACTGACGAGTATGTCTGTGTATAGAAAAGTAGGATGTAAACAACGAGGAAGAGCAATCACATTTAACTCTTCTGGAAACAAAGTTCTTCCTTCTTACCATATTTTTTGTTTGACTGTGGTCCATATTTCTTCGCTGCCAGAGAGGCTTTGTCAATAATGTGAACTCGAAATCCGACTCCCTCTGACAGACGGACCAGCTCTCTGTAGGTCTAAGCACAACAACAATGAATAATGTTACAATACAAGCAAACATAAGCTGCTTTCAGACATACACTGAAATCTGATGAATCTCCAGAGGAGTTTTTCCAGCCCGTCCCAAGTAAAAACTCTGGATAATGTCCAAATAAACCGCAGGAAATTATCCAGAGGACTCACCACGCGCAAGTGTGAGACTTGATAACAATTCTTACATGCGACATACGCAAAAAGGAAAAAGGATATAAATATCTGAGGATTGAAAAGAAGTGTCATACACTAAGATGTTAACTTGGAATGAGGATTTCAGAGCTTTTGGACTTTTGATGTGCTGTAAACAAAACACAGGATATACGCCGTGGTATTTATACGTCATGTTCTGCCTCCTGTGCCAACTGTTGCCTGAGTGCTTCAAAGAGTTCCTGTTTTGTTATGAACAAGTCCGAAGTTTTTCATGTGTGAAAGGCAAATTCCAGAACCTGTTATCCAGACATTTTCAGGAGTGTATATATGAAAACGAAGATACTGTCTGATCTACCTGAAACCTCAGCTGTATTAGAAAACATCCATTAGAGTAAAAAAGACGTGTGTGTGTCTGTGTGTGTGTACCTGGCTGGCCAGCTCTCTTGTTGGGGAGATAACCACCGCTCTGAAGCCCAGGTTGGCCGGCTGCTGCAGGTGTGCGAGCAGCGGGAGACAGAAAGCCAAAGTCTTCCCTGATCCAGTGGGAGCGCAGGCCAGGAGCTCCCGACCCTGACAGACAAACCAGTCACTTAGATCCTGACAAACCCACAGGCTGTTGTTTACAAACTGAATGTGTGCGGGTTTGTGTGGTGTGTGTGTGCGTGCTCACATGCATCATGAGCGGTATCGCCTGCATCTGTATTGGCGTTGGGGAATTCAACCCCGCGTCTTTGAGGTTCTGAATGACACGTGTGTTGAGACGATACTCGGACTGCAGCTCGTCAAATGTGGACACTGGGTCGGGCACATCGCAGCCGTGAACGTTTATACGGTGTTGGGAGCGAATATGGTTCACCTGAAATCAGTAGAACAGAAAAGGAACTTTACACATAGATAGAGGAGGGACACGATTCCATTTCACTTTGTGTTTCTTTGTGTTGCGACCTTTTGCTGATGAAGATGTTTCAGCCTCTTCATAGAGTTTTTCTCCTTCTTGTCAGTCGGCAAATTCAGGATCTTTCTTTCCTGTGCGGACGTCCAGGTGATGCCACCTCCCTCTGTGCCCCCAGCTTCAGTCAGACAGAACACAGCAAACAGCAGTGAGGCTCTGAACTGCACAGCTACAACACATTCATTTTAAACAGCATCACACACCATTGTCACTGTGTTTCAATAGTGAACACACTGCAAAGAGCTGTGTGGGATGACGCAACGCAAGAAAAACAAAAAGTGATTTTTATGACATCAATATGTTTTGAATTGCAGGAAATTGAAGTGAGTTTGTGGATGAAAGAACCAGGCGAGGGAATATACATTATTTATCATCGTAAATCAGTCCTGGTCGATGATGTGCAAATTATATGAATCTATGAATTTCTCTGTGACATATATTCAAGGAGATATGACCAGTCAAAATCACAGAGTTCCTCTAAAAAGTTCAAACTTCGTGATCCCAGATCTCCCTTAACTAAGACCTGACATTTTGGTTCCATAGGTTCCTCTTATGACCAAATTAGCATGAAAAATGTCATTAAGATCTGTGACAGTGAAGCCGAGAAGTGTGATGATTTGATCCCAATAAAAACAAACTGTTTGTGTATATATGGGGCAACAAAATGTCTGACAGTAGAATCATTTAAATCATGCCACCCTACGAGGAATTTCCTTTTACATACAATGAAAAAACAGGCTCACTTGAGTCATTTTAAACAATAATAAGTGGCCAACTTTCTATGTAGTTTAACACTACGTCTGCAGCTAATTATAATTCTCATGACTAATTATCATAGTGATTAAGTTAATTACTTAAAATGACTTAACTGAGACACAATTGGTCATCACTATTTCTATATAAGATATGAAGTATCTTCAAAAAGTATCATTGGTTGAATTATTAAAATCTTTTTGAAGTTGGACCCGGAGACTTTGTAAAACCATGTGTTGAAAATCGGTCCAGTGCTTTACAGATGTATTTATCATTCTGCTTTAACAGAGGGGTTTATATTGTTCACCAGCTATGTTTCTGTGTGTCCACATCACACAGCGCAGATGTTTACTGTTTCACAACACTAGTCGACTCGTGACTGAACGTGTTTGTATTCTTCAATGTTTTCGTGCATATATCACACAGTTTGTGGATAGATACACACACAAGAAACAAACATGTGGTCAGTCACACAAACCCTTTACCTTCCACCTGGTTTATTTTCGTCTTTTTCTTCTTCTTCTTCGTCCTCAGGCTCCTCTCTTCTTCCTCTCTCTGTCTTTTGACTCCTGCACAAGAATCTCCACTGTCACTTTCTTTTTCATCCTCTTCTCCATGCTCCTCCAGCTCTGTGGGGCTGCTCTGGGCTCCATTGGCCAGGCCTGTGCCGAAGTAATCAATGGCAGAGAGGGGATCTAAGGAAGCTTCTCCTCCCTGAGCCCTGACAACCTGAAAACCAGAGAAGAAAACTCTGAATGTGTAAATACAACATCCTGTTCCACCATGTATCTAATGTACTGCGGTACTGAGGCACCAAATCCAACTTTAACTTCCTCAATACCGTAAAAACAAACACGTTAGCCCACTTTCACAGGGGTTAGCTAATAGACTGAACCATGGCTCGTGCTGCTGCTATTGAGCGATATTTTCATGTAGTACAACATCAGCTTCACGTGTTGAATTTACCTTGAACCGGTTCGCGTCTTGACCAAACCTCTTCAGGTCAAACTTAGCTCCAGCTCCGAGCTTCCGAAACAAATCGAACGCGTCCATTCCTGAGGCAGCGTGGTCTTCACTGATCAGGCATCACTAATCAACCCGGATCGTCCACCACTGGACTCTGGCGCCCCCCACTGGCTGCACCCAACACCGCGAGGGGTTTATGCATAAACTAAAAATCACTGACTGGTCAAATTATAATAATAAATGTCATGTACAGTTCATGTCTTTTTATTTAAATGTATCTGTAAAATATATATATATATATATAAATATATATAAATAAATGTTATATTTTATGTCTTACTATTTAAATGTCTGAAATACACAACTAAATATAATCTTTGATGTCTTTATTTGAATGTGTCTGAAAAATACATGTAATGTAATATTTTATGTCTTATTCAAATGTGTCTGAAATACACAATAAAACCATCTTTCATGTCTTTTTATTTAAATGTGTCCAAAAATATATATGTAAATGTGATACTTAATGTCTTAGTATCTGAAAAAAATATAAATGTAATACTTAATGTCTTATTTAAATGTGTCTGAAAAAATATACTTAAATAAATGTGATATTTTATGTCTTGTTATTTAAATGTGTCTATATATATATGTATATATATAAATAAATAAATAAATAAACTCAATATTTTGTCTTATTTAAATGTCTGAAATACACAAATATATAAAATATAATCTTTCATGTAATTTTATTTAAATATGTCTGCAATATATAAATAAATATAAATGAATATGTTTATAATCTCTTTTTAAATGTATCTGAAATTTATATATATATATGTATATATATATTTCAGATATATAGTGACTTATTTCAATGTCTTAATTAAAAAAAAAAAAAGATGTCACAGTAATACAGATCATTCACCTAATTAGTGATTAGCCAGAACTCTATTCCATCAATGTGAAATGTGTATGTGCTTAATGTGGAGCACTTAGATTTATTTTATATTTTTTAATTCCAGTTGGACCATCACTCTGTTTAGATATCAGGGTGTATCAAGGACTTCAGTTAATCATTTGGCTTACATGATATAGTACATTTTGTGGAATAAAAACACATGTTCACATTCATTGATTCAGTCACTACACACTGATTAGGTGTGTGGTTGAACATCTTCTGTCCTCCAGAAGCCTTTGTGACTCCAGACTTCAGTTTTCCGGAACCTATTGCTGTAGCTCTAACTGCTCTTCACAGGTCTTCAAACAATCCTCCAGAAAACTGACGACTATGTCCTTACCCCTCTCCTCCTCTCTCCGTCCATCCCCTTCAGCCCTCAACTCCTTTACTCCGGTCAGAGTCAGCTGCAGATGCTCAATTCTCTGCTGAGTGTTGAAACTGTTTCCCCCCATTTCTTTCTCTCCCTCCAACTCTCCTCCTCCATCCTCTGCTCTGATACATCTGGTCAAATGCTTTTTGATGGTACACCCCTCCTCGCTGTCCATCGATGCCCCGAGGGCGGGCATATCCTGAGACTGGCTGACGCTGAGCAGGTGCAGTAGCGCTTGTGAGAGTGTGTGTCGCAGGCTGGCACAGTAGCGGTACTCCAAGAAGTCGTTTGTGTCTTCACTGTTCTCGAGCGCTGTGGCCAGGGAATGCCACACAAAACTGAACTGCTTTATGTCCCCGTAGCAGCCGCGGCGGGCGGGAACCGCCAGCGCAGCAGCCGATTTGATGCGCACCTTGTAGTTCTTACAGAAAGTAACAACGTGGCAGAGGGCAGAGAAGACGTCCTGAGACCACAGGGCCGAGTCTGAGAGAAAGAAACAAAATGAACTGTTAAGTTTAATAGGAGAGCAACATCCTACTGATTAACCCTCCACTTTGAATCCTGTTGTTTTACGTTCTTTATATATAAACTACATATAAAAACATTAGAGTAGTGACAGACGCCCCGGGAATAAAGACTTACCGAGTGGCATGGCGGGGTTCCTGAAAGCATTTCCCAAGGCGTAGCAGGTGTTCCATCTGACCTTCATAATGGCCTCTGCTTGGACAGTTTTTACAAGAGCGCGGACGGCGTCTTCCAGTGGGCGCTGAAAGGCCGACTTGGTCAGCTGACTCTCTCGCAGGAAACGAAGCAGATTCCCGAGCGCTCGCACTGCGTGAGACTTCACCTGAGGTTGAGGAGAGGACGAAAGTTGGAAGGAGATGAGAGCCAATCAAAAAGAAGATATGGAGATGATGTCATTACAGGGCATATGTTTGATCACCTCCGCCAAGGAGGTTATGGATTTGGAAAGGAACGTGTCCGGGAAGAAGAATTTGGTATGAATCCGTATCAGGGGGTGGATCCAAGAATATATTTACACTTGCTTCAACATTGGGAGATTGGGTGTTTGGACCTTTTCACCATTTTCCCAGAGAAACATTCATGGGTCTTTATGAAAAAGAAAATGCAGGCACGTTTTGTAACTATGAGTGACGGAGGAAAGGGTGCCATTCTACTTTGATAGAAAGTAAGGGAAAACTGGCTTTCTGATGGTCTCGTCTTCATGAGCTTGGTAAAACAGAGAAGATACTTTTCATTCATACATAGATTTTTTACTCTGACAGAACAGACACATCTTGAAATAACGTGAGACCTGTCAACAACCTGCTTAGTGTTGTGCGAGTGAAAGTGTGAATGCACTCACTATGTCCTTGTCATCTGATGCTTGAGTAGCTGCCTGCAACATCTTGAGCAGCAGCATGTCTGACAGCTCCTCTTGGAAGTCGACACCAACACTCTCACTGATAAACAGATTACATAAAGCAAATCTCTCTTAACAAATTATAGACATTAAACAATATAACATACTGTTTTTTATCTAAACCATTTAGTTTGTGTTTCTGCATTTTATTTTGAAAGATAAGCAAGTGATCCACGTTTAAAGGACCAGTGTGTAGGATTTAGTGGCAACTAGTGGTGAGGATGCTTACTGCAACCAAGTGAATATCCCTCCCCTCCTTTTCAAAACCACGATTCTTAGTTCCAAGCGATTGTCCGAGGATGAAAATATAATTATGAATATCAAAAACGTTTAAGATCCTAAAGAATACATTTTAATGGCAATGTCAGGTATCACAGATATGAAGGAGTCCTAGAATTACTTATGCTTCCCTATAATTTCAGATAAGGTGAAGTAGCCCAGTACAGAATAGCCCTCAATACACCACGTTATCTCTCAATCTACATTCAGACACAGTAGGTATCCATAGTCTTTCCCACAGACAAGCTGAGTGTAGTTATCAGTTCCATAATGCTCTTGTTTGTGGTTGTATTTATCTGTATCACTGACAAAGAAAAACTAAACAGAGACATTGAAACTATGTGGGCTGCAGAGAAATGTATCCAAAAACAATCTAAAATTCTAAAGTCCAACTGAAGAACAGTTAAATGAACATAACTATCATTAAGACATAGCTAAATGTATTCAAGACCTATTACGTAATTCTTTAACATATTTAAGTTTTTTAGGGCCTAAAGTTCTGGTTTCTTTAGACTCCACGGAAACCCGGTTCAACATCAAATTATGTTAAAGTAACATTATAAACAGTGTAGCAGTTTACTCCAAACTCTGTATGTTTTCTTACATATTGACAGTAAGCGTGTCTGTGAGATTTCCTAAAGTCCAGGCCGCCTTGGCACGGACGTTTGGAGATCGATCGCTGAGGGCGGCGAGGACAGTGTTTGCTGTATCTGCCAAGAACATCACATCCTGCAAAGACATCAACACCTCAGAAACACGTTTTCTGGGGTTTTCCAGACTTGAATCTCTTGACAGAAGTTAAAAGATATTAAGTTGGTGGTCGTAGCTGCTCATCACAATCCTTACCTCTCTCAGACAGGGGAACAGGATGTAGACTCCCAGAGCCCTAACAGCTGACTTCTTCACCAGATATTTTTCACTGTATGTCAGTCCCAGCAGGACAGTGACGCACATCATCTGGGTCTTGTCCTAAAAACAGCGAGACACCATCACACACACAGCTTTCACGGAGCACAGTGTGAGCTGTGCAGCCACAGACGGAGTTCAGTCACAGTGAAACTCACAGGCAGTTGTGCGAAGGCCTGCGGCAGTATGGAGGAGAGCGAGTCGCACGCGCTCATCTGCAGCATGGTATGTTGTTCATTCTGCAGCGGTCCATTGAGCGGACCGCTCAATATTTCAGACCAAAACTGTACCACCTGAAATGAGTGGAAACACAATCACAAACCATTTTCAGGATTTGACTGAGGAAATAGTTTTGACATTATTTCAGAAATGTCTTTTTTTATTGTGTTAGCATGTTCATCAGTGTCTTTCAACAGTAGAGATTGAAGAATCCAACACAATAAAAAGGGAAAAAGGAAAAATGAAACAAGACTCTCTTAATAATAAAAACAGGTCTGACACAGTATAAGTATATTCGGTATGGACAGTTTGTACGTACGTGGCTCATGGGGACCCGCGAGCTCTCAGGCACTTTGCTCTCTGCTGAATACTGCTGGATTATTCCCGTCCCCAACTCCACTAGTAGCTAAACAAAAGTCAAGGACATAGATATCAGCGCCCAGATCTTGACCTTCCAGTTGTTAATTATGTCATATCTGAACATTTTTCAGCATCTGTTACTGAAGCTTGAATAGAGGTACCTTTGTCGCGTGCAGTTGCATGAAGGGGTTTGACTCTCCAAGGCAGTGAGCGCACATCTGCCCAATATCTAACAGACATGCTTGCACTAGAGAAAAGTAGCCGCGCACCAGGTGGGACAGGAGCTGAAACACCATAAAAAATGACCTTCAGATTTCAGAAATGTCTACTAGGGGGATTTCTTGTTTTACCGTCTCACCAACCTGTAAAGCTTCCACTAGAATAGGGGCTGGCTCTAAAACTACACCTCCTCCTGTTCCTGCTCCCTCGCTGTCTGACTGGTGGTCCTCTCTGGGCTGAGTCACCAGCGACATACAGAGCTGCAGCAGCCACGGCGGTGAGCTGTCCTCCTCCCCCGGTGTATGAAGCACGCGGGGGGAGTGTGTGCACGAGCTGCGCTGGGAGGGTGTGAGAGGTGTACACGATGGTGACGACTCTCCCTCTCTCCGTCTCCAGCTGAGTGCAGAGTCATGCTGTGTGAAGGAGCCGCTGCTGCTTTCTGGCTGTTGGAGGAGGAGCTGCACCTCAGGGAAAGGAGCGTGAGTCAGCACCAGAGCCCCGTAAAGTGTCAGGACGGACACACGCACATTCACGTCTAAAGACAGAGAACAGTTGTGTTAAAAGAAGCATTATGTACTGACCTGTAACTTGAAGCCATGTGGAGAAGACAAACAAACCTCTGTGGCCCAAATAAGGACGCATCTGCTTCCAGAGTGGGCTGAGTAGACCAGGTCTGAGACGGTGGTAGGGAGCGTTAAACACCAGACAGGCCAGACACTAACACACAGGGAACGAGGAGACATACTGTTAGGATGATAAACCTGGATAGATAGGCGTTGTCTCGGCGTTTTATGTTTTATGCTAATTCTATTATATAATGTAATTCTGGGAGGTGTAATTATTAGTCTGTGACCACTATATCTTTGTCAGGCAAGCTGAGATATGATTTTAACTCATAGGATGAACAATACAAATGATTATGATTGTGTTTACCCTCTAAATTACCTTTCTTACTGTACGTGGTAAGGATCTAATGTGAGTAAATGGACTTAGGGTTAACTTACTTTCTTAGCAAAGGTTATTTTTTTGCAATCTATTTTATTTTCTGACGTAAAATGAGCATCACAACCTCACAGGGCAGCTAATGTGGCTGTTGACTTTTAGTTTGATCAATGCAGCACGATTGCTGACAGTAAAAAACTGTGCACTTCTCCTGTAACTTTCAGAGCAGAAGTGGTATCTCATATCACAGTAAGGTTTTTTTATTAAAGTTTTGTTATCATACCTTAAAGACCTGTATGAGTGTTTGAGTAGCGGTCTCAGCTACCAGCGCAAGACTCAGAGCACGGTGCAGCTCTCTGATGGTCGTGGCCAGTGAGAAGGAGAAAGGTGTGTAAGATGTCCGAGGAGACGCCGTATCTTCAGCCACAGCCAGGAACTGACGGGAGCCATCCAACATGGCTGATAATACCTGAAGTGCACACGCACGTACCTGCAGACAGACAGAGACAGAGAGAGACAGAGACAGAGACAGAGAGAGAGAGAGAGAGAGAGAGAGAGAGAGAGAGAGAGAGAGAGAGAGAGAGATGTTACAGTCCTATAAGTTAAGAAGAATTATAAGATGAGTGAGGTTAAGTTGTACCTTTGGTGATGGGTCCTTCAGTATAATTGTGAGCAGAGTGAGAGGTGGTGGTCCGCCAATAGGAGATTCAGGGATGAAGGAGAACCAATACCCATACAGCATCCGTTTCTCTACACTTTTCACCAGCGCTAGCATACACTGCACAGCTCCCTGACGCACACGACCATGATGACATCTGAAAGAGAAAAATGCAACAGGATGGACGACAGAAAAGGATTTCTCGCTCGTTTGTACATGACTTGTGAATCATAAATTCAAGACATCCTAAGTTCAGTCAACTGAACATTCAATGAAAAAACAACAACCACATACATGCTCGTTCTCTGGAATGAGAAAATAGTGACGTGAATGGACATGCAGTGTCTTTATGTACCTCAATTTGCTCTGTGCGTTGCCCTCTGCATCGGAAAACTCAGAGTCAGAACTCTTAAGCTTCCAGGACGGGTAGAAAGACGGATCGGAGGGTGTAGCAAACGACTCTCCTCCCTCTTCCCCACCTTCTTTCTTAAATGCAAACATTTCTTCTCCATCATCCCCTCTGCTCTGCTCGGTGCTCGTCTTCTTCGCCTTTCCTCTGGACTTCTTCTTTTTATTCTTAGGAGAGACACAACTGATTTGAATATGGTCCTTTCTTTAAATAAGACCAACAAAAAAAAAGGCTTGTCTTACCCCTGAGGTTTTGCCTGGCACGGCAGCATCCTTTTTTGGTTCAGGGGTTTCTGGTGGTTCGGCAGGTTTTGGTGCAGAAAGACCTTCATACTGAGGAAGAGGAGCTGGGTAAAGCACAGCCGGCCACTCGACGTTCACCCCTGGAACTGCCTGGAACATCAGCCTCTGCAGAATACATGTACATATCTCCGGTTTATAACATTAAAACTGTCGTGTAGTGCATGTTCCTGAAAAAGGACAAGAATGATAAAGCAAAAGTGTGGTACAGCTTTGCACCTTAATTGTGGCCAGCACAGATCCAAGCTCCTCCACTCCACCAAATTTCCACCTGCCACCTGACAGACAACAGTGAAGTCCCTTCAGCGCTGACTGGATCACCTGCAGAGGAGAGAGGGGCAGGCATGGGTCAGATATGATAGAGTGCTTTTTTCTTCAAAATGTTATTTGTTACAACACACAATTGTCCGTACCATGCAGTAGAAGAGCTCATCAGTGTCGGGGGGCATGGGTGACTGCAGATTTTTCAGAAAGACTTTGAAACATAGACTTCTGTATTGATCATCCAGAGGGGCCTGACCAGGGATCCTGGAAAGAAACAATTCAACCAAGCACAGAAACTTTTACAGCCAAGATGAAGCAACATTTATGCAGAAATGACAATACAATACAAAAGACAGTTTGTGACAGAATGCTAATAGATATCCATTATGAATGGATTTCAGACATATTATGATAGTAGTAACTCTGGGACAACTGCTGGAGTAGCTTAAAAACAAATTTGAAAATAAGGAAATATACATAATTGTTGATTTTAAAAAATTTGTTTTTGCCTTGACACTGTGCCCTCATTAGAATGCACTTTAACATTTGCTAATCCAAGCTGAAACCAGTGGCCATCCTCCACAAAGCTACAATCTTTTCAATGCCACTTCTCAAATCTAATGGTCCAACTGGACTTGTTAAAATGAGATTGCTGAAAGAAACAAAATCCTTACATAATCCTTAAAACAATTTCTTTGAATACAAGGTCTTTAAATCTAAATACCACCGCTGTCTTTTTGTTGGCTGGTTTATTTGTTTATAAGCAAGGTAAGGCAAAATCTACTTGACGGATTACAATGAAACTTGGAGGAAGCGTGTGATATGGGTAGCAGTAGAACCCATAAAATGTTGGTGTGAATCCAGAGGGCAGGTGCAGAAATGTTTCATCACTTTCATTAAAATTGAGAGATAGACATATTTACGTAACTAATATCTTTAAATGAGTGAAATATGGTGCAACTTGATTGAATTTAAGGGGACTGTTGGGCCTCGGTGGAGTTATGTGCTCTACTGAGTGCTATTCTAGTTATTGTACAAGGCATCTAGATGAGGTATTGAAAGTTATTAAATTAAGAAAACATTTAGGATTATGATTAGCTTGCTTGTTTCACCTTAGCTACACAAAAACCAACATATATATTCATTCTGGCTTCTAGATTGGAAGTGGGGAACCACGATTTTAAAACACCTTTTTCGAAATCAGATCACAGACACCACGTCTCAAACTGTCTGCCAATAAAAATCTACCTGAAAAACATGTTTGCTAAACAGGTGAGAGCAACACGACGTAGTTCCAGATTTGGCTGAGATGGAGCACTATACAGAAGAAGGACGCCATCTTCAAGCAGAAGTTCACTGAGTTGCTGTGAACGAGAAGAATCTCAATGTAAATATTCAATGGTTATCTTTATTTACAACACACTTTCATAACGCTTGTACAAATACATACCTGGTGGCACTGAGGTCCATTCCCATACACTACTGTGGAGAGTGCCAGGAGGACGTCGGCGTGTGTCCATGTACTGCACACTTTCAATGCACTGGATGTATACTTCAGCAGCACAATCAATGTCTGTTCATCCATTATGACCTTAAAGAAAAAATCAGTGAGAACAGAAGAGTGAGAAAAACTTTTAGCTAATTGATGGATTTGAAGGCTGAGCTCTACTGTTTACTAAAAGGAAAGTTGTTACCTTGAGCTGATAGAGCAGATGATGTATTAACTGGCAGAGTTTGATGACTAAATGTTCTTGAGTCAGCGGCACAAGAGAGACGGCACGTTTCAGCAGAGTACACACATCCTGAAATGGATAATAAAGAAGTTAAGGCTTATTTGTCTAACAGCCGTATAAAAGCACATAAAACCCAAAGATATTCTGTTGCTGGAACAGAAACAGATACAGGACATTTGATAAATATAAACATCTGCTTACTGATACACAAATATTCAACAGCAGAAGACCACGGTCACCATGTTTCACTCCTGTCAGCCAAGAACAGACGTCTGAGGCTGCAGTAGCAACAGGCTCAACAACCAAAGAGTGTTGTTGATGACAATGTGCTCTGCATCCCTTTATAACCATCTTATAATGGCTGCGCCCAGCATGATGATTCATCCTGCCTCAAAGCCTGGTGTACATGCATAATGTGATGCACTCATGTTGTGCATTCCCCCCCCCCCCCCTTTCTTTATTTAAGAGTTTGGTCTTTCAGTTTGAGAGCGGAATGTATTGATTTCACATTCAAATTTCAAAAAGCTTTCACTCAAATCCCTGCCCTCACACTCAAATAGCCCCCGCTTGTGCTTCGACTTATTCAGCTTGTGGTCAAACTATGTGCTTGCACTCAGACGATTTGTTGCTTTGATAGATTCCTTGCACTTCATCTGCACTCAGATTCCTCCTCTGCTCTTGGACGTTTCTTCTGTCTGTCAAAATTCACCAACCAATAGAATACCAAGTGCAGTGCTGGCAGCTTATAATGACCCACAGGAAGTCTGTGGAATCTCTCCATCAGAAGCCATGAGTGTTTCCACCATCTTGTTGGATCCATGACATTAAGAGCCGAGGCCTTTCTCAATATTATTGAGGTGTTCCTAATAAAGTGGAATGTATGTCAAAAACGTTAAAAGACTGGGTTTGCACTGAAATTATGCAGTTTCATAAACACTGGGTTCACATTGGTCAAGGCTTGGTTGTTGTTCCTGTTTGTGTTGCCATAGCACCAGGTGCACCTTGACATATCAATAACACCCCAATCTTTTCAGTTTTACAGCATGCTAGGGTTGGCGTCTCCACCAGACAGAGGAGTGTGTGTTACCTCTGGTCGGATGTCGATGTTGGGGTAAAGGGTTTTGTTGTAGTTTTCCGACATGAGCTGGTCAAACACCAGGTTGAGCTCTTCTGGGAGTTGGCCTGAGTCCGCTCGCACGGATCGGAGTTTAGCGGCGCTGCGGGAAAACTGTTTCTCGGCGTCCGACGCGACCCCGAGCCTCCAACGATCCAAGCCCGCCGGAGCGAACCGCTCGCCGTCATCAGCCGCTGTCAGGGAGGCAGCGACACCGCTACGCCCGAAAGCCAGCGCTGACATCCCAGTTGTTGAAGCCATGTTTATCACACCCGGAAGTAATTCACTTGTTTTGTGGTTCTCTCGCTTCATTTACAGCTCGACACCAAACTGTGAGGCTCATTACTGCCTCCTACGGTGAAAACCAGAAACACAGGCACCAATGAACAGGGGAGGAAAATGTTTTTTTTGTATTTGTCTTCTTCTTCCTCTCTCGATTGACTGGCGGATCGGAAACAATGTAAGGTGCACACAGCCACCTACTGTACAAGAGTGTGTAATATCATGTAATTTAACAGATTTTCTCAAATTCTACAGATCAGCCCTGTGTCTTCAAAACGTAATGAGAGCCTCCTGATGTCTCTTATTCCTTCTCCTTCTGTCCCCAAATCCCCCACTTGATCCCACCCCTGTCCCACTTTCCAGACTTTATCCTGGAAGCTTTGTCTTTCTGCTTACTTACAATGGAAGATTACATGTTCGGTGTTTTCTTTAACCTCACAATCACTACATTTCCTCTTCCCCATTATAAACAAGGTGTCTCTTAGTCCTGTGTGGTCTAATCGTAGTCTTGTTATAAGAACTTCATCTGTTCTGTTCCTTTCTATGAAGTTCTTGGTTGTGACTGAGTTTTGTATCTTATGTCTCCTTCCTTTCTGGTCCTCCTCCCACCTTTCATGCCATATTGTGAATTCCTATTTATTTACCTTCTTGTTTGATAAGAGTCTGTCATTATCACACGTCAATGTCCTGCTTTCATTACTAGAACATGAAATGTGACGAGAATATGTTTGTATTCTGCTATGTAATAAATGGGCTAACTTCAGTAGGACAGTTTTTTTACACCACCTTATATAATTTACTGAAGCTATGTCCCAAATTTAGAAATTCACCTTTACAATAATCATTAAAGGGCCCATATTGTGTAAAATACATTTTCTGGGCTTTTACTATCCGTAATTACTAGAGGGGGGTAGGTAGGTACCCTTAAAGTATGAAAACAGTCACTTCACAGACTTTTTGACTCAGTCCATTCGAAATATGTTATCGAAACGTCTTGTTTCGTACGTCCTCCCCCGTATGAGTCATTCAGGATCGCACTTGTCTCTCAGCCCCACCCAGCAGGTACCACCCCCGCTCCCCGTCACCTCCACCCCTCCACAGCTAGCAGCTTGTTAGCTACCACAGGCTAACCACAACAAACAACACTGAAGAACCACTGCAGCGTGGAGGGATGCAAGGAAGAGAATGTGTCCTTGCACATTCCTCCTTAGAACATTACTGTTCGAGACCAGTGGTTACGCTTTATTTCTTCTGACATGCCATGTCGGTGTGCTCAGTACGGAGTAACGTAGATGTTACTCGGGACTGAAACTCCGTACTGTAACTCGGGACGTTACTCCTACATTGGCCGACTGTCCTGCTAAAACTTGAACAAACATGACGGTGTAACTTACCGTTCAGAAACATCCTGTTGTAACCGACTGTAAATATGTGGCTGGTCTTCTATAGATGTATCCAAACATAACGGGACTTTCAGCTGTGTTTCAGCTGGGGCTCAAGAGGCAGGCGAAAAAAGCCTGTTCTGTCTGCAGCTCCAGAGAGGGGCAGAAGAGAGGACATGGAAATACACATTGCAGCAGTTTTTTTTACTTTAAACCACTGATATATCATCTTAGGGGTACCTATACCTCAAATTAAATCCCAGAAAGGTGTAAAATATGGGCCCTTTAAAGCACATAAATTACCTTTCAAAAGTTTGTGTCTTTTTTCAACAGATTCCACCTTTTTTTTTTTCTTAACAGATATGGGCATTGTAAGATAGCTGCTGTATTGGTCCATACTATATACACTCAAGTGTAAGGTTAATAAATAACTTATGGATAGGTTGTTGAAGCTAGTCAAGGTGGACCCAATTATATACAGGTAGCTAGGTTATATTTCATTCATACTATATTGTACCAAATTTCCATTTAATTTCTTACTGGCTATCAGGCAAGTGTAAGGCTTAAGAGTAGACTATTTCAATTGCAATACAGGCATAAAATATACTTATGTTAATATTACTTTCCTCTGCTTTACCTGGAATAATTAATATTACCTGTTAGCCATTACAAATATGTAACCAAAAAAACCCCCACTGGTTTGTTGCCTCAATGTACGCACTATATTATTAAGGTCAGAATACAGGAGGAAATATATTATTATAGTACATGCAGCTGAAGAAAATTCAAGGAACACATAAGTAGTCGAACCAATTTACTGTCTCAAATGTTTTGTGCTCAACATGTTGAAAATATCACAACACCCAAGTGTACACTAAATTACAGTCCAGCGATACAAAGCAGCAACATTGCAAATACTCGGAGCAGAAGTGGAAACAGGAATGTTCAAACATGTACAAAAGCCTTCAATCTCTTAGCATACAGTCTTCTTTATTAAGTGTGAGCAACAGTAACTGCATTTTTTTTTTTTCCTTCTTTAATTCAATCTGTGTTGACACTGAAAATTAAAAAGGCATAAACAAAAACTCTGTTGCTCATTTTAATGTCTTGAAAAATAAGTTATTATACAACATATTCATATGAAATAATGTACAAGGTCTGTGCATCAATGCACAGCAGAAATTATATCCAAAAATTATGATTCATGGTCAAGTCTGTCGGACGCGCAAATGCTGCCTGGATTCTGGCGTTCTTAGTTTAACATTTTTTAGGAACAGCACGCCACCAGTTCAGGCAGGACTAAAGCACCATCCAGCGACAGTGGTAACATAGTAGGTGGTAAACAATAACAGACTGCAGAAAGTAGGGAACCATGAGGTGGGCATGTCTGCAGAAAGTTGGTAGCAAATGTACAGCATGGCACAGAAGAATTAAAGGCTGAATTTAAAAGTAGTTTTCAGAGGGCACGTTGGGATTTCAGCCCGACTTGAAGAGTAGAATAGCCACTTGGCCCAGGTAGAAGTAGATGAAATGCTTCGTCTCGTGCGTCACATAGCTACCAAAGTTCCTCCCGACGATGCAATGCCAGGTGGGGTTGTACTTCTTGTCAAACTCCTGCAAGGGAGGTGATATTAAGCACAACACAGATAGGACGCCATTAAAACGGCTTTCAATAAATGGTTCATGTTGGTGATAATTGTGTTTGATCCGACATACCTTTTTGACATAAGCAGCAATATCCTTCTCAATGTTGTACTTTTCCATGGCCTGCATGGCACAGTCCACAGCATCCTGCTGCATTTCATCAGACATGTCTGCATTCTTTATCACTGCCTTCTTGTCAGACATGTTGGCTTCTTAACTGCACAAGAAAAAGCAAATTGTTGAAACTTTTCCTTACCCATATAGCTCTCACACAAATTCCAGTTCATACATCCAGTGACACTTGTCCTTGCATTCCCATGGCATTGAAGTTTCAAGTTTATTAATGTCATTCGAGCCATATCTAAAAAGAATACAGTTTAGGGAAAATTGTATTTCTCGGGACCAGTGTTCACAAACGATCAATCAAAAGACAATAGAAAAAAGCAGCATTTCTACAAAGACAAGTGCAATTAAGTGCCTGAGTGAGAATGAGTCAAAAACAATAAACATAATGCTAGGCCTATAAATACAGGTTAAAGACAAGTTCTCCAGGAAAGTCACTTTATGAGGAGTCTACTTATTCGTATCTTGGCTTCATGATTTAAAAAAAAATTGAGTATAGTGAGAATGGCATCTTAAAACAGGATTAACAAAGTCATCTGGATAACTGAGGAAAAACTGTGATCCCTCTCAAGATGTAGTTGATGTGCATGTTAGCAGCTCACTAAGCAAGCAATAAACGAAGAGTGTTGACGTGACAAACAATTCAATGTAATTCAGCCACATTAGATGCTCATTAGTTTCAATTGGTAAATCTGGTTACCTGCTTGCCTGAGAGTAGTGCAACGAGTTAATGCTTTAATATTTGAAATTCACTAGCTACCATCACTAAATCAAGCTCTGCGGTTTGCAAACAGTGCAAAGAAAGTGGGAGCAACACACACACACACACACACACACACACACACACACACACACACACACACACACACACACACACACACACACACACACACACACACACACACACACACACACACACACACACACACACACACACACACACACACACACACACACACACACACACACACACACACACACACACACACACCTTCTCAGGACAAATACAAGAGGAGATCAGCAGAAGCCTCGATGTTCACTCACCTCCTGCACAGCTTCTATCACACCAACAAACAGTGACTCCTCTCTGTCACACATATATTGATTCTTACCGTCTCTGTGAGGTTATAGTGATCAGACGTGTGCGTCACAGGCAACTGCAGTTTGCACTTCCTTTATGGATGGAGCGCGTGCGCCCTCGCCCCGCCCTTCAAATCGCAGCCGCTAATCTGATTGGCCGGTGCCGAGCCTCCACCCTGCTCGTGGGCGTTTTTTACTCGCGGACAGTCCGCCCGCATCTTATTTCAACCCAGAATGCACTGTTTTCACACACACGCACCCCCCCCCCCCCCTCCTATGTGTGCGTGATCGATCCAGGTGATCAGGTCGATCGATCGTGTTGATCCACATGACTGTGAAGATGTGAGGAGCTGGATTACACCCGAACAGTGCAGTGTTAGAAGCGTTTACATTCTGAATCATTGGTTTTTAAACTGTTTATCCCACTGTGGGTAGAACACTTCTATATAAAGTCAGTGCATCCCTGAAGGAACCCAAGATCAGACATATTTACAGCTCACAATGTGTCACAATGTGATTTTTCTGGATTTTCAAGACTTCCAGACTCGAGCTCAAGCTCTGACACCTGTCCGGCAGGAGGATGACTTTAAAGAAAACCTGTGAATGGTTTGTGACCCTGTGTCACAGAGGGCCTGTCGGGCTCCAGATGGGAAATTGTCACAAAACTGCTAAAAAATGTGTCCGTTTGAGCTCCACTGACCAAAATGATGTAGATACAGAGGCTGTTCTTCCACTCACTTACTAAAAGAGGATTGTTTCTCTCTGCTCACCTCAAATCAGAGTTTAGATGCCAGTCTGCAAATCACGTGGTAGATGCAAACTGAGAATTAACACTACAATGAAGCAAGAGGGAACCTGGGTCTAGCAGAAAAACTTATAATTTAAAAAGAGACATATTTGTAGATTCTGTATTTTTCCAAGAGGGGGAGGCATGGATTTATTTCCAACAAGGTCATTTAACTTATTTGAGGAAAAACCAAATGAGACACTGAATACACTTCCTGCTCACACATCAACTTGATATGTAATATTGGTTAACCACATGGTTGCACTAATCACATTAACGATTCTATTTCCAGAAAGAGCCGTGATAATACTATGTTGACTGCATACTATGTTTTGAGTATATCAAATATGCTGCATACTTATGTTTACACTGGGGATCAGAGAGAAACAGCATTTCAATCCTGTCTATGTCCTTTACATATGGCAGAATTGACAATAAAGTTGTGTGTGACTAGAATAGGATTAAGTTTTGGAGCTGATTGGTCATGGGGATGATACACAAACTGTATCAGGGTAGGAATTTCACCGCAGCCATGGCGTTCATTGCCTCTGGTTGTAATGTCCCATAAAGAAAAGAAAGGAAGGCACTCTTTCTCTTTTAAAGATAAATGACAATTGTTGGTTGGAGTATCAGTTTTTAATTCATTTTTGGTGACAAGAATTGAAACCCCGACACAACAGCAATGGCATCCTGCTTCCAATAGCATTTGTGTACCATCAGGTGTTAAAACACTAACAGCAGCAGCAGCAGCAGCCTGTAAAAATGTACAATAATGAATGACTGAAACTAACAAAGGCCCTACAGCATGATTATCAAAACATTCTAATGACAACCTTCAGACTAGTTGCATAAAATCATTTCCCCTTTTCGGTTTATCAGTAGTTTTGTGTCCTCACCTCAATCTTTTCAATGGGTTGTGTAATTTATGAATGTTTTACTACTAAAACAAGAAAATCAAGATTATATGAAACTATCAAGGGAACTTTTATTGAAGCCTCTGGAGTGAAAGACTGACCTAAGAGAAAAAAAACACATTAGGTCACATTCCCTTGTTCCCTCCCTCCTCCACTGTTGATGGATTCCCACGCTCATGTGCGTGGATCCCTCCTGCCCCTCCTTCTGGATTTGCTCCACAATACAGAAACACTCATCTGGATGCCATCAGAGACAGTGTCTTTGAGGTCCAAGACAGGAGACAATCCTGTTTGAAGGCCAATTAGATTGAATATCTCACTACTTTGTTCCTCGCTGCAGGCTGAAGACCAGAGGAGAATGTGCATTTAACTTTTCTATTCCATTCAACCTATGTTCTTTGGACTCGGCGGACATTAAAAAAACAAAAAAAACAGCTTGACTTATCTGTTTGAACGGCCTGTTTCAATAATTGTAATTTGCTGGCTTTTAATGTTTGCGTGCGAGATGCATTTTATTATATTATGAAGAAAATAAAATCATTAAGATCAGTTTAATGCCAACTTATTCATTTCAATTGGGAAATCCCATGCCCATAGACCTTTAAAAGGTAGAGGGGAAATCATCCGAGCAGAAAAACTGTCATTATGTTTCTGAAGCAGTTATTATTATGGATACCCATCCAGATTCTGAAGAACGTTAAATAAAAAAATGATCCCGTACAATTATTTTGGAGGGCAATGGTCAATCAATATTTTGAAAAACAAGAACCAAATATATATATATATCTATCCTCCATTGATGTTGTTAGGCAACTATTATAGTCCTAGATCCATATTTTCGCCCATTAAAAAAATTACTTCAAGCTTGTTGAACGTATTAATGAGAACAGTGTGAATACCTTCAGTCTGCATCATGAGTTTTGTAAAGATATTTAATACTAAAATCCAAATACATTCTAAATACTAACACAGATTATTGCAAAATGTAAAAACACAATTGCATGTCAGATTTAAATCATACAGATTTTGTATGCTTTTGTGTAAAGCCCTTTGAGGCATCCAAAATACTGAACAAGAAAAACACTAACATTTACTTGAGTTATCGAAACTTTTATTAAAAGAGAATAAAGCTTTGAGATACTGAAGATCATACCTAAGAAAATAAACCAGAAATCATCCTCCTCTGGAAAGACTGACTTAAGAAAAAGATACAAACCACGTTAAGGTCACAATCCCTTGTTGCCTCCCTCTTCCCCCCCTCCACCGCTGTTAATGGTTGCCCACTATTTACCACTCCTTATGCGTCTTGATCCATCCTGCACTTCCCAGCCCTCTTCTTGGTTTTGATCCAAGCTTTGCTCTTATTAATTCACTTTTTAAAAATCCGAAAAATTATTCGCTCGTCATGTTGCCGTCAGTAATTGTGTCTTTGAGGTCCCAAAGGAAATTGGAAAAAATTATTTGGATAATTTGAAAGCCAATTTACTTCGAATAGCCGACTATGATTCCGGTTTGTGGGTTTATGTGGACAGGGCCAGGGGTCGGGATCCTCTCCCTGCAAAATGCTCCCATGCTCCCATGCTCCTGCTCCATGTATCCATCCCGAAGCCTAATCCTAATCCTGATCTGATCCTGAATCCTGATCCAGCTCCGGAATGGGGAGACAATGAGCCCAGTCCAAACCTTCAGAATACCAGCAGAACCAAAGAGAAGGAGGCAAGTTAGAATCACACCTTCACAAATTACTTAAAAATGTCAATGAATACATCTATGAGGGAGTTCACGTTGAGAAAAACAGGGGACACTTCCATGATCAATCCCAAAAACTAAGGTATACTTAAGATAGTAAAAGATGAGCAAATGCAAAGAACACAAGCTTTGGGTTTTGAAATACAAAGTGGTGAGCAGAATGTGCCAATACTCAAAACATTCAATAATGCGCTCTACTGTCAAGTGTATGTTAAAAAAAAAGAAGCTGGACAGCCTTATAATGCAGATTTCATAGATGACAGGGCACAGCCATCATACCATTGGTGCCATATTTGACTCCTCCTCCTCCTGTTTATCCTAATATGAACTGTTTCCTCTGTTCCCATCCTATCCTGTTCCTCTGATCTCTACAGAGAGACACACAAGAAGGTCAAAGGACAATAGTAAATGTTTGAAGAAGTAAATTCTTAAAAGAAACTAAACATGAAGCATACAACGAGCACAATCAGCACAGGAGAAGTGGAAAGGAGGGGGAGAGATGGCTAGCAGAGACACAATTTGAGAGAATTTAAAAAAGGGAAGCATGGCAGAGTGAATAATGCCATGTACACAGACCAGGAGGGTTGTGTACGTGTGGTCAGCAAAAAAATTTAAAACTAAAATAAAAAACTGCGAAAAAGAAAGTTGGGAAAAGCGAACACACAACACAACAGCATGAAGGGGTCACAAACAAGATGATACGTGGTCAGTATACATGATCTGTAATTTGATGTGAAGATTTCCTCTCCAGCTCTGAGGTACACCATTACTTTGGTTACGGTCAGGTGAGTCTAGGTGCGAGAGCGAGAGCGGGAACGCCGGGGAGAGTAACGTGGAGATGCCCTGTTGCGACGAGGGGAGTAGCTGCGTGAGCCGCTCTTGCTCCGGCTTCGACTGCGGCTACGAGAGCGTGAACGCCCGTAGCTGGGACTGCGAGGACCGTCCTCCTTCACCCCAATGTAGGCCGTCTCTCCCTGAACACACACATTAGGGAACATTCATTTCCACGTGTAAGTTACAACATGAGAAGGAAACACCTGCAGCCACAAACAGGATCAATTTTTGTTTGCACATTTACCGTTTCTGGACATCACAACTACTTATTCTAAAGTGTACAGTTCCTTTGGCCATAATATTCTGATAAAAATCAGCAAATCACATAAGACTTTGATTACTCCAAAAGACCATTGTTGTCACCATCACTCCACAAATGACACACAGGCAGAATTATGATGCAAAGCGACATTATCTCACCATTCAAACTTAACATTGGCCTTTACTTACTGCCCAGTTGTTTTCACTCCACACTCCTGCTTTCTTCATTTGAGAAAATATTAAAACTTCCAGTTTGGCGTTCCATGGCCATTCCTTATCAAGATAGCTTAAGGCTGTAACACTTTACGTACCTCATGAGAACGAAACTTGGTGTTATCCAAATTACGGAGAGCGTAGACCATGTCTTCTTTCCGCACAAACTCCACTACGCCGGTGCCATCACGGTAAACATCAGCATAACATACGTCACCTGCCTCTCGCATGTGATCCTTCAGGTCCTGCCAGCTTCCACTGGGGGGAAGACCTGACACGAAGAAATGAGGTATAAATTCGTAAATTCACCTCTTACACTTTAGTTTCAAGAACAATCTACAATGAGAGGAACACAACACTCACCTGACACAATAACCCTGTGCTCAGAGCGTCGGGACGGGGGACCGTACCTTCCCCTCGGGGGTCCCATGCCTCCACTACCACCCCCACCACCACCACCACCACGACCGCCTTCTCCGCCGCCTCCTCCTCCTCCTCCGCCCCCACCACCGCCGCCCCCTCCGCCACCTCCCCTTCCTCCTCTTGGAAACTCAACACGCAGGCGGTATCCATCGTAGTCATAACCATCACGCCCATGAACAGCATCCTCAGCATCCCTGTGGAAACAGACAGTTACAGATCAGCAAACTTGAATGAGCTAAATAAACACACAGCCAAGATATCATTTAAGCCAACTGGCTGATGAAACCCGGAAGAAACAAAACGTATCTGATTCATATTATGCCGATTACAAGAAATTGAGCTGTTGAAAATGAAATAGTTAAAGAGTTTAATATGACACGAAAATTACAAAAAGATTGTATTGAAAGCTGTTCTGAGCTAAAATGGTGTCTCGAGCTTGGCACTGCAAAATATTGGTAATTTCAAGCTCGGAAGCCAGTGCAGCTGCCAGTTATCTCACAATCAAGGGTCTGTATCAGTGCAAATAAGCTTATTACATTTTCATCAATATGAACCCGTTTAAAAAGCCTTTTCCACAGTTTTAGAAAAGATTCATATGAGGATCAAACTTTTTCTTTGATATAATTTAATAGTTTAGGGTATGAGACACAGAGAAAGGGGGTTACTCATCCTATAAAGGTTCTTGATGAACTGAGAAATTTGAGTGACTTTGCTGTTTATACGATAGTCTTTGTATGAGGGAAGGGTGTAAAACCATCCATCACTGAATCTTTGGCACCAGAATCAAGGCATGTTACAGAGTTGTTTATTTCCCATTGAAATGCAGGTAAGGGGGTGAAAAATAACAAATAAACAATATTGTAATGTACAGCAGTGCAACAATGTTATTAGGTATGCAATTAATCGATTATTCCGTCTGTTATTTAGCGGATTACTTAAAGTGAAACTGTGAATATATCCCCATTTAAATTACTAAATATTTGATATAGCAATTATTATTTGGGTCCTATGAGAGATAGAATACAGTCAAACTTATTTAATTCTGTGTATACCAGGGAGAGTGGTTGATTTTTTTACATTTGAGGAGCTACAGCATGTGTTTGTAAAGGATTAGTCAACCACCAGTGTAATTGATTCATTTACTTCCCGCCATTAAACAGACCATCCGGTTGAATAAACGTCTTTCTAAAAAAAGGAACACCATTAATTTAAATAGGATGCATTGGTAACCAGATGAACTGTTTATATTTATGAGTGTGTGACTGCATCTTTAGTAAAAAAAAAAGCTTTAGGGGGGGAACTACAGGGGAGATAGCGCCGAGACATGGCGGGGCACCGCAGGCTCACCTCGGGTCCTCGAACTGCACGAAGGCGAACGGTGGTCCTCCTCTCCGGTTCTTCAGATCGATATCACGGATCGCCCCATATTTGTAGAACAGGTCTTCGACGTCCTTTGAGCGGATGTCTGGCGGGAGATTCCCCACGTATATACGGCAGTCGTTGCTCCCCGCGGGTCCACGGATGACGCCGGACATGATCGCAACAAACTCGCTAATGTACGGAAGTTAGCAAGTCGGCTAACAGCACTTCTCCTCGCAAAAAGACGACAAAATGGCGCTTAGGTCGTAAAGAGACGAGTAGGAATGCACGTTAATTATTTAGTTACGGCTGCGTCCGACTGGAAGCTGTGGATCTTCCAGGGAAACGACAAAGCATTCAGATAACAAAGGCTCAAAGTTGCGAGTTGTGGTTCAGCGCCTTCCGCCTACTACACGTGTTCTTCTTTGTGCTGAATGGCGTGCAGCAACTGGCTTTAAAGATGCGCACAGCGCCACCAGCTGGCGAGCTGGGTTACATCCTCCAGCATAGGTGCACAGCAGGTTGATCATCCGAGGGGATTCTTGGAAACAGCAAAGTCAAACCTCGACATCCAGTTGGGTTCTGTTCCGGGGCTCTCGACTACATCACGCTATCTTTATCGGGAGATAAAAATGGAAAACCGAACACCCCTATTCTATTCTATACAACAGAGCAAACTTCATCAGTCTACAAAAATTAATGAAGAACGTGATTATCACATAAAGTGGTAAAAAAAAAACTATGTGATTTGGTCAAAAGCTCGAGATGTGCAATTAAATTGCATTTAAATAGAGATTCACTTTACAACACAGCCAAGATCTTTTTCTTATAGAAACTTAAATGTATACATAATGCATTAACAAGCATAGAAAGTGCTTTAGTTTGCCAAGTGATACAAACCAATCAAAAGACTAAAACAGTGAGAGCCCATTAAAAGCTCAAATAATACCCAGTAAATTGACCTTGTATTTGTCAAAACTAGTTTTTCCAATGTAAAAACATAAGTTTACCACTCAGCTTGGACAAAAGTCCCTCCCATTTTTATTTGATATATAAAATCTAGTATTCTCATCTCAAGGTATTTCAAGAGACCGGTCAGGTATAAAACTAATAAAAAAGAGTTACACCTTGGTCTTTATTTGTTAATAACTTATAAAGTGGAATTCAAATATAAAACGTTTGCAAATTTACAACAATTCAAGCTTTCAACAGTACAGTGTCTGACAGCCACAGCATTCTTTCAATAAAATCTTATGATAAACACAATCCCTCACATCCCTCAATCCCTCACATGAAACAATAAATATCAAACATGACTGTAAACCAAACAGTTCAATGCTGCAAACAAGCCATTCTTCATGCTTCCTTTGTACCTAAATGTCAAGGCCACTCACAAAACAGTTAATTATGTGTTTCTCAGTCCTTCTTGGCTTGTCTTTCTCTGCGTTTCTGTCGAGCATCAGACAATATTTTGAGCAGCGACAGCAGGATGGGCACACACATGGGCAGGAATAGTGGTATGTAGATAGCAAACTTCTGGTCATCAGGGAAGTAGAGGAGGTGGAGGAGCGACGGGTCGAAGAACGCCCTCTCTGATGCCAAGATGGCCTCTTTACTGTACTGCAGAGCAAAGCCCAGGTTCCCAGCCTCCAGCTCAGCCACAGCCAGCCGCACAGACGTGACAGCGCTGGACACCTAAAAGACAGATACAAAAATAAAAAACCAATGATACAACAGATGCAACAAAGAGAAGCAATTATTTATTCTTTTATTATCTATTTAAATACCAATTATAGCAGAGCAGTTAGTACACTAATCATGTCTCTGCCAGACTAGAGCCACTCACAGGATCGACATCTATTCCCTGAAGCAACTTTTTACAAACGTTTTCAGATTTCTGACTGAATGTTTGCTTCAGTCAGAGTTTCCGTACAGGTACACACATTATACAATCAGGTCTGTTTTAATTAATCTTAGCTTTTTCATGGGAGGAGCTGTACGCATATTTCATGCTCAGTTTTGAGTTTATGCAACAGTTCTGAGGCCCCAGACCTTTTTTTGATCAACGAACAAGGATGAGCTGTAAGCATTGATTCAGAGGAACCAGGCGCGTTAGTTTCTACTTTAGACTGAGATCCCCCAGAACAGAGCTGTACAACGCCTGATATGAACATCCACACTTGATTTTTAAATACTATACAATATTTCCAGAAAGACTATATTTGATGCTCATTTCACACTGAAACATGCACATATATTGCCAACCCAGAAATGTAACTGCGTGTGCATCTTACCTGTTCAGCAATGTTGTCATTGATCACGATGTTGCCTATCTGGTCCAGCAGCTGTGCCAGTGAGGTGATGGTGGTCGTTGCTGTTGCGATATTTTCTACACTCCGACTCCACATGAGGCGATCCAGCTCCCAATCGGCGAGTCCTGCGCTGCCACACGGGGCCACCAGGAAGCCTGGGGGAGGGGAGGACAACTGCACGCCAAGCAGCAGTCTGACGGGATGCAGGACAGCTAAGTTACCTTGTGTCTTCAGGAAAAGTATTAAAAGGACAACTGGGTCCTGGTGGTGTCCACTTACCGAAGCTGAGCAAGGAAGACTCCCATAACTTTAGCCATGTTGATGTGGATGTCAACAGGGAACGCAGCCTCCGGTTCATAGAAATCATTAACATTGTAAACCTGTAAAAACATTGATACAACCATTTTTGTTGAGTGAAACCCAAAACAACATATAATATTGTGCAAAATCTAATTTCTCTATTACAAGATGATCTCACCATGATTCCACCCCACCGAGGAGAGTGAAAAGCATTAGACTTCACTTCTTGTTTCTTGCGGTCATGGATGTAAAGAGGTGAATGGTGGGCATCCGGGACGTACAGGAGAAAATTCAACACTGGGTTGGAAGATGCAGCATTAGAGCCTGGAAATCAAATGTAAAAAAAACTGTTATATATAAAAACACCAGAAAAAAAAACATCAAGTTTCTTCTTTGTTGCAAAACATTCAGTGTGACTTTTCTCTTTTACCAAGTCTGGCCTCCACGGGGTTGATGACGTGTGCAAGGCTGTCAGCGTTGATTATGTAGGAGCTGAGGCTACTGTCAAAGCGAGGGTTGACACCCAGCACGGCATAGTATAAGGCCTGTAAGGAGAATACACGCTTTAACGTACAGTGGCTGAGTATCTTAGCTGTAGCTTAACATTAACACACGTGCACACACACAGTACCTGAGAGTCGATGCTAAAGTTGGCGACAGGGGCCAGCTTTGTAAGCAAAGGTTGGATGTAGGTCTGCACGGCACCCTCTATGTCCCAGTTTAGCCGGTGGGACTTTGGGTCTGGGTTCAGCAGACTGAAAGTTATCTCATAACCTAAAGAGAAGAACAAGCAGATAACCTAAGTGTTCAGAGATTTGAGGTGTATACTGAGTAGAACAGAAACTAAGTTGGCCCATTTTGTGGCCATGGTGAAACAAATACCAACCTGGGCTGGATTTAAAGGCCCTCATACTGTCAGCGATGCTCTCCTTGCTGCCAGGGCTGAGACGGACTCGGTCGCTGAGGGCAGCAGTGATGTCGGTGTGGCTGAAAGACATCACCTGCAGCACCTGCTTAACTCGAGGCTCCATGTGAGTCAGCAGTTGATTTAGAGTCTTGCCCACTCTCATCTGAGCACCAATACGAAGCAAGGCCGTCCGTCTCTGACCGATATACACGTCAACATCCTGAGAAGAATGAAGGGACCGGTAGGTATCGTATTTTCTTCAACTTCTCTGAAATTACTCCTATTTCTATTTGAAAGCAGTGCACAAGGTACTATATTAAACTATATTTCAACATTAAGCACTAATGACAGCTTACAGAATTTCTTTCTTTGGACATGCTGCTTGACCACACTTATACGAAGACTTTAATCAACCCCTTTATTAGCACATACACATTAATGAAAAGCAAAAGCAACTAAAAAATATCTAGTGAAGGCATCACACCACCACTGGTAATAAATAACAGGACGCTCATAACAGACATGTATGGAAAAATCTAGAGAATTTCTACCTGAGGCAGCAGTGAAGAGGACTCTGGGATCACGTACACAACCAAAGAACCACACGGACTCTCGCTGAGTGTGTGCAGAGACAGATCTGCCTCTACACAGGGAAAGCAAAAGAGACGGAGAGAGGTTACTATCTGAGGTCTGACTGAAATAACAGAATGTTTACATGTGCTGATTCTACAGGCAAACAGCATCTCACCTGCAGCTGTCGGCTGGTTCAGGGCATCCTCCTCCATGACTGTGGCTGTGCGGTACTTTGTTTCATATCTGTACCTCAAAGCTGTGTCTTCTGGAAACAAATACATTTGACACAAAAATGACACTGCACTCCTCATATTCTTATAACATCCTCATATAAGATCAGAGACAGTGTTACTAAATTACCATCTACTCTGTGTTCCTCCTCCTGTGTCTGCTTCAGTGGGACCTTCTTCTGTTGTTCTGGTGTTACAGTGCCACGTGCAAACACAACCTCCACATCAGCACTCAACTGGAGCTGCGAAGAAAGAAATTAAGATGGAGATATTTATAAAAAGGTACACATGTATTACACATGGAAGATAAAGTGACATAAGATGGGGGAGGGTTAATTATTGGATGCGCAAAAACAAACCTGCAGCTTAGCCAACTCATTTATCTGACTGACAGGCAACCATGCGCGGTACGTTTCAGTTGTCCGCCACCACAGAGGGACTCCCACGATGATGACCACCACTGCTATGGACAGAGCAGCCAGCTGGCCTCGTCGACGCTCTGAGAGATACAGACACACAGATCAGCCTAAAATTGTTTTTATGTGTAGTAAGGTCAGCAGGGCTGCAACTTCAAAGAGTTCAAAGCAACCTTCTGGCAAACCACTTGGTTTTTGTCCAGCTAACAGTCCGAAATAAAAACACATTTCATTTACCATCATATGCACGCTGAGTACTTTAAAAGTAACACCTGCACACCTTTGTATACATGCAGCTGTCCAATCAGCCAATCATATGGCAACAGTGCAATGCATAACATGATGCAGAAACAGGTCAGGTGTTTGTTAAGGTTCACATCAAACATCCGACTGGTGAAAAAACATGATCTCAATGACTTTGACATGATTGTTGGTGCCTGAAAACATCCAGTGAGCATCAGTTTGCAGAAGGAAATGCCTGGTTGATAAGAGAGATCAGAGGAGAAGGACCACACTGGTTTAGGCTGAAAGGAGGACGACCATAACTCGGGTAACTAAGAATCTTAGAAAGTATGACGCTTCAAAACTTGAGGCAAATGTGCAGAGGACAGCAGAGGACGTTCGGTTATACTCCTGCCAACCAAGAACAGAAATCTGAGGCTGTGAGGCGGTAGGAACAGGCTCAGCAAAACTGGAGTGTTAAAGATTGGAAAAAAACGTAACTTCTTTTGATGTAATATCTCTTGCTGTATTATGACATTGTGGCCAACAAAACAGAATTGCACTATAATGTGAAATACCTGGTTTTAACACTAGATTAGCAAAGAAGATTGATTCCTCTCATTTGACTCACAAACAATATGTTTACAGCAATCTGTGTATTCCATAAGACTGAGATAGATGCTGCATTTATAAAGATACATGGCAGATTTGCTGATGACTTTATTAACATTCAGGAAATCTCTGCAAGCCCTGGTTTAGCTCTAAAGCTACACAAACAAAGAGTGAAGGGGAAAGATGTGTTTCCCGGTGTTTAAGAGCTCAGATGTTGGAGACAACCGGGGAGTAATAAAGAAGGGATGATAATAAATGACACAAACACCAGCCGGTCCTCTTGCAGTGTCCTCAGTGGACATAGGGAGGACGTCACTGCTGCTACTGCGGCTAGTTAGCATTTAGCTTCAGAGGTTCACAATTACATGGGGAAAGCAGCCGCATCAAGCCAACGTCACTGCGACTGTTGTACGCGTTAAAGATGCTGTGGTTAGTTGCGTAATTGGTTTTAATTATTCCCCTTTTACAGAAACAGCTCGTACAGAATGCAGATGTGAATTTACTCACCTACTTCCGTGGTCGCCATTTCTGTCAGTGAACTGGGCGAGGTGGGTTTGGTTATGAGCTAAAGAGTCGGTCAGAAGTCACATGACCCACATAGAAACCGTTAATGTGACAGTAAAAACAAAAATATGTCGTCAACCAGGAAGATGTTTTATTTACTCACAAACAAAGGCATGATTTCTAAGCAAATATTCATAGAAATACATTTTATAAATATTAGCTTTCTGTAACCGTCGACCCACCCGGAGCCATTCCGCGCCTAACTGGTGATAATATCGAGCGCACAAACACAACGTGGGGACATTTTGTCTACTAGCGCCCCGTGTGGTGGCTTTAGTCATAGCAACATAAAAACAGAGATGGGAAATTCAATTACTTCTAAACACAACAGCGTTATATAAAAACACAAGTAGTAGCAGTAGAATTAACAGTCCTGCTTTCAAAATATCATTCAAGTACCTCAGTATTATTTGTAGAAACTTCTTCTAATGTACTGGTCAATGAATTATTGATTCAGAAATGTTATTAGTATTATTGATGTATTCATATATACATTATATATTATAAATACATTCAGTGGAATTTTGTAGTTGGTCTGAGTAAAGCTAATTTTAACTGTTTCATATACAGTTTGGTACGTTATTATTTAACAAGGTATCGTTCTGTTTAAACTGAAGTGATTATATAGATAAATGTAGTGGTGTAAAATGCATTATATTTCCCAGTGAAATTTGGTGGAGTTGGTGCACAAAGAAGCATGAAATGAAAATAAATATATAATATATATAATAATGTTCTATTACATGTAAAAGTTTAACATTTAAAATCATACAGTAGCAGAGGAATATTGTTCTTGCCTCAAAAATAAAAAAATATATGTTTTTCAGAACATTTATTCTTGTGACTGATGCATAATTTAAAGATTACTTTATTAACCTGTTAATACTGATGCATCAATGCATAAATAGCATTTCACTGATGTAGCTGGTTGGGATGGAGCCACTTTTAACTGTGGGTTGTGTCCAAAGGGATCACAAGATAAATCTGAGGGGTCTACGGGGGAGAGGAAAAAAATATTCCATAATGTGCAATAAAAATGTAGATTCACCTCGATAAGCATTTTCTGATATTGATTTTACCTTTGTATGAAACAGGTATTTCACTGAATCCTGTCTTCGCAGATATGTGTGTTCTCTGGAGAGCAGTCCATATTTGACATCTGAAACATGACAAGCGGCCGCAACCAGACAAAAAGGGTAAAGGGCCTCAAGTCAGAACAGTTGGACACCCATTAATCTTTAAAAATGCATTTTAAAAATTGCATTTTAAAGTTTTTCAAAGCGTATTTAATGTCATTCTTAAAAGGAAAAACTCTACCTGAAAATAACTGTACCACTGAAATGGAGAAGAGTAGAAGTAGCATTTAAAGGAAATACTCAAGTACTTCATATTCATACTGAAGCACAGTACCTGAGAAAGTTACTTTCCACCACTGACTGTAACTACAGCTGGGATTATGTCACTGAATAGAATATATCACAAAATTGTGTTCATAAGCATAAGAGCCACAACATCACACACAGGGATCTCTGCAGTTTTTTGTATTTTTAGTTTATTTGTCTCCACTATTTGACACACCAAGTGCTTCAAGAACAATATTAACATCACAAACATCACAGAATTCCAACACAGCAGTGAACACTTCCCCCCGCTGCCGACCCCACGAGTTGGTCCACATCATACGTATGTCAAAAGAAACCACATGTTCTTCTCGTGGGGCTGGCTGAGGGGAATCAGGAAGAGGGGAGGAGGGGGGATGACACACAAGCATCACATAATATCGACACCCACACACAACTGAATACATTGAGTACTGTATGTGATTTAAAGCTAAAGTTATACTTAGAATTGACATGAGCAGACGTTAGTTGGGATTGGGAGTGTGAGAACAGAAAGGTTAGGCTGAATCATACGGACGCATCCTGGTGTGTAATGTTGTTAACGTGGGCCTATACTGACCTCTGCTGGAGCTACATCTGTCTGACAGTACAACGACCACCCCACAGTCGCTCGAAAGATCCACTCGGTAGGAAATGACTCCACGCTGTCTTTTTTGTTTCGTCTCTCACCGGATAGTGCTGATGCTGCTAATGATCGGTTGGTCCCAGTGTCGGGGAGAGTGTTAGTGTGGCATTTTGAGGATTTGAAGCCGGCACTTTGTTCAGACACAAGCGAAAACACACAAGCTGATCTGTCCTGCTTTGGAGTGGTTCAAGATTTGTCGTGAGCGGGGGATGAAGGCGGAGAGCACAAGATGTGGAGACAGGTGCAGTTCAGAGGAGGCAGGAACTGAATACTGACTGATTATCTGATCCTCTAATAAGATTTTGCAGAGTCTAACTTCCTGTCTCTGAGCCCGGTGAAACGGTTACAGACAAGAAATTAAAAAACAGTTGTCCTCTCCAGTCATAAATCTCATCCTTTTAGTACTCTTGTTTCACATTATGTTTTTAACACACATACCTAATAATTTTAATAACTCTGACAACTCTAAAGTACAGTAGACAGCGCAGGCCTGTGATTTATGGAGGCGTGAGGGGGGATAGCAGAGCAGGTATAAGACTTTAACTAGTCCACAGTAGTATGTGGCGGATCGATGTTTAATAGGCGTGATTACCGACGAAGAGAGACTTTGCCGATGCGCCACCAGCTCCAGAAGACTCGTACTTGCCGAGCGCAGCCAGACTGTTTGCCTGAAGAAGACAGAGAAGAGACAAAAAAAGTGAATAAAAGAATATTGCACGATGGAAGTGTAAGTGGATGTGACTGAGTGTGGCGTGCATTCATGGTTTTGTCTGACCTCAGCGCGTTTGAGGTACTCCTCGGTGGCGGCCTTCTCGTTGCTCAGCTCTCCTCTCCATGCATTGAGGGCGGAGGCCTGCAGGGCGCGGCCGTAGGAGAAGGTCAGGGCCCAGGGCTTGGCGAGCGGACAGTTGTTGATGGCGTTGAGGTTCACGCTGGCCTCCTCTTCAGACTGGCCGCCTGACAAGAAGGTCACTCCTGAAAAGACAGACACAAGGAAATACGAACATTATCGACCTGTTCGAACCGGATTTAAGAAAATTTTAATCTGTTACTCTCTTTATCTGAGCATGGGATGAACAAATTATTAATGTGACAATATATAACAATACATACAGAATATATACTGCAATACATGCATGCATATATGCTGATGCTTTATTTCATGGATAAATAAATAACTAATAATATCATAATCATTTCTTATGTATTTTCCCGAAAATACTGTGTAATTTTTTATAATAAACTGATTTGCTTATAAAAATGTTTTCCCAATTTGAATATCAAGAGTGTAACTTTGGGTTGAACAATGAACAATCGCTTGATATACCGTGTTATATAGGCTACATATACCTATTTATACGTCATACTTGCCAGATAATACCAACTAGCTAGTAGCTAAAGTAGCTGCAATAAAATTGGGGTGAAAAAAAAGCAATTCTCTTATCATGCTACAAATAAATTGATTGAGAAAACAAACAACTTTATCATTAACTCTCAGAATTTTCCATTCAGTGTGACAGTGCTATTATTGGGGGGGGGGGGGGGTACAACCTCATTCCCCTTTTAAATTATGCCCTAGTTTATTATTATATATCTTTAAAATATCTATCTGTCTCTGACCTGTGACTGCAGGAGGCACAGTGCGGCGCAGGGCGGTGACAGTAGCCATGGCGATTTCCTCGCCGCTGTACTTGGTGGGGCAGGAGTGTCCGGCTGTGACCATGTTGGGTTTCAGCAGTGTCCCCTCCAGGTACACATGGTGGTCTGACAGAGACTTGTACACTGCAGCTAGAACCTAACAGCAGAAGACAGATATATTTACTGATTGTTAAAAGACTGTAGCAGCATACATGTAGTCAAATGAGGACACAAAGTCATTTTTCATATATATTCCTCTTTAAATTACCTTCTCAGTGACATACTGGCAACGCTTCAGGTCATGGTCTCCATCAGGAAGGATCTCAGGCTCCACAATAGGAACAATACCATTCTAGGAGACATTATTAAGAATGGGTTTAATGTTATATACTTATTTGACATGTTCTACATAGATACACTTACAATTTTGAACTGGGATTGGGGAATGCTTTTGAAAAACCTAAGGGAATATATCTGTAACTCAACTGACTGAAATGCTTAGTCACACCAACCTGCTGGCAGATGCTAGCATATCGTGCCAGTACGTTAGCATTCTCAAGGATGGCCAGCTCAGACGGCGTGGTGTCGCTGATCTTCAGCACACAGCGCCACTTGGCAAAGTCGGCGCCGTCCTTCTTGTACTGCGCGCAGCGCTCAGACAGCCCATCCAGACCTATACACAGAACGTTCCGTCAGAAACACAGCAGCAGAGGCATTCGTGAGGGTTTTAAAGTGAGTTTCTCTAAAGCTTCCTACCCTGAGTGGTGGTTTCTCCATTTGTTCCAGCAAGGGGCACAACACCTTTGTCCACCTGTAAAGACAGAAACAGTAATTATTTAAAAATTACATTGTGTACTTTTCTTCAAAAATATACTTCTACTACCTACTGAACATAGGACCTGAAACCTCTTGGACACAGCTTGTCCTCAAAACCTGATCTTCTCCTTTGGGTCGGGTTTGTGTGTGTCTAAACATGCTGACAGTGATTCTGTGTTTTCATATACAGAGCCTTTTTCGTTTTACCTGTCAAACACATGACCACTCTCTTTCTTCCAGCTGAACTGAAACCCTAGGCTGCAGTATAACATCAACACAGTGGATGTGGGTACCTTAAGAGCCGAAGCAAACAGCCACCAAATAACCAAGAGAAGAATGAGGTTTGGACTGTAAGACCACACCCGTTGGAGCTACTTTACCTTGATTCCAACAACAATGCCGCGGTCCTGGATGAGCTTGGAGAAGCAAGTGCCGTCGTCTGTGTTCTGGTAGAGGGTTTCGTGGAAGAAGATGACCCCTCCGATGCAGTTGTCCATGCGCTGGTCGGCTGTGAAGAGCAGCTGGCGGTAGCGGCGCCTGTTCTCCTCTGTGTTCTCAACCCCGATGGGGTTGAAACGTTTGGCCATGCTGCCTGCAAATGGTACAATGATTCATGCATGTTCAAATGAAGACAGAGGTCATTCATGTGTGATATACAGTCACTGAAGAGTTAATGTTGCAGTTTGACACTGCCTGCAGTTTTTATTATTCATCTATCCAATAGCTACGGAGACCCTTAAGTCCAGACAGGTTTTTTATCTAATGTGCAATATTATATTATATAATAACTTCATATGCACCCAGCCACCAGGATGAAGAGAACGTAGCTAATCAAGTTTTATTTTTACCTTAGAATATCACAAATTTCTTGATTTGTATTGAATCATCAGCAGGAATCGTTTGCTGCACAAATATTAACTTGTTCCAACAAGGTCATTATCTGGTGCAAACATGTTTATATTTAGTGTGAACAAGATATTTATCATGTGGGAACAAATTATGATCAATAAGATTTAAAAAATCACCTGTCGGGACTTTAGGGGCTCCGTAAATATCTGTATTGCTTATCATTCGAGGGTCGTGGGGCAGTTGAAGCCAATCCCAGCTGACATTGGGTCAGAAGCAGGGTACACCCTGGACTGGTCGCCAGTTTATCACAGGACTGAAAACCAACCATTCACACCTACGCCTGTTGACCTACACTGCACCTCATTGGACTCCACACAGAAAGGCCCTGGTTGGCCAACAGGTTGGAACCCATAGCCTTCGTCCTGTGAGGCGACAGTTGTAACCACTGCACCACCATACCGACCATTTTTTATGATAATTACGGCTTTGTAAAAATATTTTTCAATATGTAATGTATGACATCATAAAATACTATATAAACCAATCTTGATCACTTAAAATGTGTCCAGATTTGTTCAGATGAAAATCTATGTCAAAGGGTCCTAATTTACTAATTAATTATCCACACTTAGTTTTATAGTGATGCTGTAAAACTAACGATCAAAGCTGAACCATGTATCTTGCTCTGTGAATGATATGTAGAAGGTTTGGTTGCACATTATCATAAGGAGCTTAAGTATATACAGTACCAGGTTTTAAAAAGATTAACATTATGTACAATCCAGTGTTGATGTGATACCTAATTGATTCAGTTATGTAAAATTGGGACTATGAAGCACCCCTGAAGCAACTGGGGATTCCAGCTCTTGAAAAGAAAAGAAAACATGTACATTTTTGCAACCACAGACACTCTTGCACCTACCGGTGGACTCATCGGCTGCGAGGATGCCTTTTCCTGGAGCGACTATCCTCAGAGCGATGTCCTGCAGCTCCTTCTTCTGCTCAGGAGTCAGTGCGGGGTACTGGTGAGTCATGGTGGCTGAAAGAGGAAGAGGAAGAGAGTGAGAGGTTGCATTGTTTCACGGTTTGTTGGTTTGGACGACTGCCCAGCACGGGCCTCATTTCATGTCCCTCTGTTGTCCCCCAACATGGCCACCTCCCTGCAGGACTGAGCTCCTCTCAGTGAGGGCAGGGGGGATGGGCGGTAAGGACAAAAACGTGCGAGTGATACCAGTGCCTTTGAGCCGAAGAAAAAAATAAGAGCCAGATAGGAATAGAGCTTCCTCATTTGCATTTACATCATTCAAGGTTGAATATGACTGTGTTGAAGTCAATGTCTCTTTGATGCGCCGTCAGCTCTCAGTCACACAGGATCCGTTTGGTGGCAGCAGCCGCCACGCTGTCACGACGTGCCAACGCGCACACAACAAGGCCTAAAACCAGATTATTTTGTTCCCTATTCCCTTCTCCACTCTGCCGTAAATAAGCAGTTGCATAACCCCACCCCGCCCCCCTCTGATCCGCAGAAGACAGAGAGGGAGCAATTATGTAACACGGCTCCTGTGTACTCTGCTGCCAGTCCTCATTATAGCTGCAGGACTGGATGCACAGAGGCCAGTTTCTCTCTCCTCAGCAACACTGTGCCTTCTCCCGTTTTCCCACAAATGACATTAGTTCCCTTTATATGCAATGCACGTACACATGCCTTTTAAATCTTTTCATTAGGTTTATATCACACTAGCACCTCCTCACTGCAGAATGCTGCTTCTGCTTCCTGACTACAAAGGGATGCATACACGATGAACACACAAGGGATTTGTAAATTCCCATTTTCGCACACCCCTTAAAACGCACCACTCCCACTAATACACACTGTGCCAGGGAACAAGTTGTGACTTATCTTTCTGGTCGACAACACCAGTTGCCAAGGCGATCCCAACTCACGACCACACTGTATGCTGCTGAGTATGTGCACAATACTGGATCAGTTATAGACGACTCTGTTTGATGGGTGGAGGTGACACCTTTACTGAGGCTTACATGGATTAGCCCCACGCAGCTGTGTATTGAGATGTTGCTGCCCGAACTATTCACCATAAATTCACCATAAATGTTTGACCACAGTGAATATAGACAACTAGCCTAGTCTGCTTTATTGCCTTTCATGTGCATCATGCAAAAGAAAACTTGAAGTGCACTATGAGAGTGCATCCCTTCATGAAGGCTAATGCCCTATCTCACAATGTTAGAACAATGTTCTGTTTCCGTCACTTAATCAAAGCTGCTCCAAAAGTTGTTGGCTTCCTCATTGGCCCATATCGCACTCCTCCATTAAGTTCCAATAAAATCGGCTCAGTAGTTTTTGCGTGCCTGCTTACAGACTAACAGCAAAGAAAACATGACCCCCGTGGCGAAGGTTAAAAATAGGCTTAGCAGGACGCCATGGAGTCTTAACCGTGAGTCCACCTCTATTCTATTCTTTACACACTTTTACATTATAAACTCTTGTGACCGTTTAAATCCCCAACCTAGGCTGGTTTGGACGCTGGCCGACATTCCCGGTATCCCCTGTGTTAATCCTCAGCTTAGGATAGATGAGATAACAACCTTTGGAGCACATGCACACACACAAAGGCAGTCAATGAAAACAGTGTGTGGTTACCACAACACAAACGTCAAGCGCGGCTCGCTGTTGATAGTTAGATTCTACATGCAGGTGGAAAGGAGGCAGCCGGACCTGCAGGGTACAACTCGTCTCCTGAGGGGGAAGATCTAGAGCGGGAGTATAAACTGCAGACAAACTACTTCAATGACTAAAGCAAAGTGTTTAAACGTGATAGTGAAGAGTGCAGGCATGTCCCTGCTCCACTATTAGCCCGACAAAACTCACACTAGCAAATACCTGCTATCTTTTGTGAGTACCTGCATGCTTCGTCAATACAGTTTCACTGACTCTGGGCACAGTGTGGTTGGGTTTGTGTTGAGAAAACGTTGCAAACTTTGCAATATCAAGTCTAGGTCTTACGTAATGTTGAGTCAAACACAATGAAAAGTTTCCAAAGATGTGAGCTTTTTATTTTTTTGCCAAATGAAAGCGAGCTGAAAGACACAATGATGCCATATATGTGGGTAAGTCTGTTAATCACCTGAGAGCGTGAAAAGGGACCTTGAAGGACAGAGTGACTTTCCTCTGACATGTGATCCGCATGCAGCCGGTTTGGTGACGAATCACTGCTGAACACATATTGCGTAAAAAATACTTTCACATACATACAGTATCCACCTCTCTACTTATTAACTATTCTGCCATTTGGTTTGCAAATATATCCAGCGGTTAAAAAGCCAAACATGACAGCAAAAGAGTATGTTCAGCTATTTAAAATTCTGAGAATCAAAATGATCATATGAGGTCAAATCCAACAAAGAGGAAGCAGAAACAGCCACAGACTCAACGCAGGATGTTTCACGTGTCGAGGAGATATTGTATTTGTCAGTATTAGTTGTGTAGGTGTAAGAGCACCAATGCTGTCCAAGACAAGATAACTCTTTCTACACAGGAATGACACTTTTCTATATCTATTTATTGTATTATTTATATGCCTGTATATTTATAGTTTCTGAAACCAGCAATGATATAACTCTGCAACTTTGACCTGGCCTGTCTCCCATTCTTAATTTGTCTCTGTCATCAACAAGACTACAGCCTAATAACTGCAACTGTAATTTCTCAAAGAAATTTGGATGGGGGACAACCCAGCATCATTTGCTGAATGTCAATTGAATTAGTTTGTTCTATCTTTCACTGTCTCAATGAAATGGTCTCCAAAATCAACATGAAGGTCCAGTTTATGTTGCGTACTCAGCAATAGACCTGCTTCAGGACCGAGCACGGGAGATGAGACAACCTGAAAAATGTGACTCTATCAAGCAGAACTTAATTTGATAGTGGGAACAACATGGAAGAGTCAGTCAAGTGAAGCGTGCGAGTTCTTCTCCTTTAGAGATACTGTGTGATAAGCTGCTGTCTACAGCGATTAATTGGTTTAATCGGTTTATTCGAGTATTCTGCCCTAGACTTAATTTCCTCGAGTAATCTAACAAATAGCGACAGGCCTCATAGATTTCCCTGTATGCCCTTGAGATTGGTCACTCCCCGCTGCTTAAGTTGATTAAATGCAGTTGTGGTTACACAGATTCTTGGAATCAATCAATAACTTTTGCTTTATGCTATTATATAGTGAGATTCAAGTTTCACAACCTTCAACCCTATTCTGGTAACCTCTTGTTCTCTGATGAGGGAATTCATGTTTGTATTTGTTCCAAGGGCATGAAAATAATCTTCCTTATCAAGATAAATGCAGCCTGCAACAAAAATGTCACTTTGACATGATTTGAAGTGGCTCTTATCACACAGTAACACTGGTGACGAGGTTTATCTTCCACTTTTCATAGTGTGGAGGAGCTATCTTGCGACAAAGAGCATCACTGCAAAATTTGATAAAAAACAGCTTTGAAATGCACAACACAATGACAGGCGTTATACATGTTTGGGGTGGTAATTAAACAAATACAAATTTAATTATTTCCATTTCAATTTGTTTGATTTAGCAAGATTTAATAGTGAGAGATATAATAGTAAATGTCCAAGAGATATAATAGTGAGAAAGCTGAGAAGATCACTATTTATTGTCTTTATTTGGGATTTTCACTTCAGCCTGTTGCACAGTGGTCGACCACCACGAGACAAACACCATTTCTGCACTGCGACATCAGGATGTAATGACCAACTCCCTCCTGTGGCGTCATGCAGAACCACTTAGAACTGGCATCACGATCTTTATATGTAAATTCACATTTTAACACCAATTTTATTTTAGGTTTAATTGGACCCTGGTTAAGACAAGAGGAGAATAAATACACATGTTCCCTGTCTGAAACACACTCAAACTAGTGTACCTACTGCTTCTGTCCACTTGTTGGTCCACTTACCAACCAAGGATGCAGTAAGAGATCACAAATATACTGTGTGTATAAAAACTCAATCTACATCTCTAGAAATCCTGCTGCAGCTCATTTCTTGAAGCATTGCTGCAAGCATTGAACTGCAAGGTGTTTGAAGCTTGCATACTATAATATGTAGTACTGGTAAGGCTGCAGGCAGGGACTCACTGGGGGTAAACTCTGTAAATAGTATATAGTGTAGTAATTATTATAGTAATAAGGATGTAGGGAGAGGATGGGGGCGTTTGAAGGGAAAATGGGATCACGTTTTTGCTGCCATGTCTGTATCATCACCAGCTGGAGGTTTACCCACCTTCTTTTTTCTTTTCTCTACATTGCAGGCTGCGTGAGCTTTAAGGAGGTAAAATGGCTCCCACAGGGCAGCAGCACTATAGTCAAAAGTGAAACGCCTTGCTTGCTATGCAGCGTTTTGTTACCAGACGGGCTGCTGGCCTTGAGAGTGTTGCACGTCCCTGTGTTTGGACTCTTTGTATCTTCAGGCCTTGGTGCTGCAGCGCTTCCAGGAGCACTGTTTCCCATGCAGCTCTCTGAGACATCACGTCAGAGCCGTGATGCAGTTAAGAGAGAGGTTGATACTGATATCAATGTCTGGGTTGCACAGCAGGTGATGATTCTCTCTTTAACAATCCTAAACTTAACTTTTTTTCCCAATCGTTAATTTACATGAACATTTGTACATTTTTTCATTTCCATAGTATATAGATATGGAAAAGCTAGTTATTAAAGTTAAGGGTACAAAGTAGTAGTTTTAGTACTGTCTGTACAAACAGCCCATATGCATATGTGATACTTGTATGGAGTACAGGAATATTATATTATTTTTAATTATCTTTAACATTGAGTGATTTTCACTGATTTCTCAGAGAATCATTTATTTATCTTGATTTTAAAAAATGTATGAGTGTGTGTAATTTGGTGCCGATCCAAATAAAAATCTGGATCTTCTGGTAAATTTAAATGTGCCATTCTTGTTTTTATATTCGTTTATATACATTTGCATATCCTTTATAGCTGATGTAATTAGTCAGTTATTGATTTGATTATCATGAATTTATTAACAGTCAATCACAATTTTAGTAAATATTCACTACTTCCTGCCTAAAAATTGATAATAATAGTCTTCTTAGAGTTGTTGGTATTTTCCTAAATATTCACTTAGTGAAGAAAGTACTTTTTAGGGTTAGTTGACGGTGGAAATAAAGTATTTGTTACAGTTTCAGTGCTCATAAAATATATATATCAAACATACTGATACTGGGCGGCTGTGGCTGAGGGGTAGAGCGGTCGTCCTCCAACCTGAAGGTCGGCAGTTCGATCCCCAGTCTGCATGCCGAAGTGTCCTTGGGCAAGATGCTGAACCCTGAATTGCCCCTCATAGAACAACAAAGTGCTGCTTATAGATGCACTGTATGTAAATGTAGTACTGTAAATGTAAAACTGTACTGTAAAGAGCTTTGAGTGGTCATCAAGACTAGAAAAGTGCTATATAAATACAAAACCATTTACCATACTCTTATTTAGGTTTCCAATGATCTCTTCACTATACTATTCATAATGCATATACTGTATAGCTATAGGTTTGCAAATCATTTCAGCTCCAGAGCAAACACCGATAATCTTTCTAGGATGAAGTCTGCTTGTGGAAATATACCGGGATGTGCTGCAGCTACACAGATGTGTCGCTCTGCAGGAACTGCTGCACATGTACCCGCCTCCCTCCCATCACAGCAGAGGAGGAGGAGGAGGGAGGGAGGTCTACGTGCTTCGGCTCAGATACACACAGACGGACACCCCTCCTCCTCCCCCCCCCCCCATCACACCACACACCATGTTAATGAACATAATCTATTTTAGACTTACATCATATTAAATCATGTAAAACTGGAGGTTTTGTCGTGCGGGTGCAAACTGAACTGACGCAACAGGCTCACCCTTGAAGGTCATCCTCTTTTTTTTTTTTGGTGGTGCTCTTCCGGTTACGTATTTCGATGATGTGCCCAAAACGCGCCACTTTAAACAGATACGTAGAAAAGGTGGAAGAGTCGTAATAGCTTTGCGTCACAAAAGTAGACGACGTCGTTTACCGTCGCGGGTACTGAATGTACTAACGCATACGTGAGCGACGAGAGAGGAGGGCGAAGTTAGGACTGGGTTGAGCAGAGCATCCTCTTCATCCTCCTCATCCTCCTCATCCATATTGTTATAATCTTTGAAGGAGATTCGATAAGGCATGAGGAGAATGTGTGTGTGTGTGTGTGTGTGTGTGTGTGTGTGTGTTACCTGCTGGTGGCTGTCTGGCTGTGAAGAGATCAGGTGAGTGCTGTTCGGCGGATGAGGGACAATCTCCTGTTTCACTGCTGCAGCGCAACGTGACTGCTTTAAAGCGACTCGAGAGCAGGGGCGTGGCAGACGTAACTGCGTCATCGTGAGGAAGTGACGCAAGAACAGCTGACGCGCATGCGCAGGGGACGCGTCTCTGCTGCCTGGCGTGTGCATGCAGCATGATTCTGCAAGTTTTCAGTGATGTGACACTGAATGAAACATCACATCTGCAGCATCTGCACTGTTTTTTAAATGGTAACAACGTTTGGGATTAAAAACTAAATTATTTTCGTTTTATTGTGACTCATGTTTTGACCCAGGAACAAATTGTGGTTTTTACCCAATAAAGTTTGTATTCTAAATCAACTAAAAGATGTCGGTGGATGTGAATAGGTCTTTCTGTGCTCATCCATTCATTCTTTCACTGTGATATAACAACGACTATTATTATTATTATATATTTATAAACCTGGCTTAATTTCCTATGTTTTCAGTACCCTATATGATACCGACTGTTTAATCATTTCTTGTCACAACAGTTACCTACTTCTAGCCCCTATGTCTGAATCTTTACTGGGACAAGCTTGTACACCTACTCTCTCAGAGAAATCAAAGAAAAATGGCAATGTTAAAGAAAGTAAAAAAAAAATCCCCGATCTGTCCCCCGATCCGCATCCACATCAGTATTTTATATGATCTTCCCTCCACCCATACTGCATTCTCCTACCAAGTTTCATGTTAATCTGTCTAAGAGGCTTTTTTGAATACAGTATTGATGTTTAACTACTGAGCTGAGATATGTCTCAAGGTTTGTTTGTTGATCCCTAAACCTTGATGACATTCACTCATTCTTCCATCCAATATTTATACTGCTTATCCTTTGATTGTGGCAGGGGGATGGAGCCAATCTCAGCTGACGTTGGACGAGAGGTGGGGTACACCATGGACAGTTCACCAGTGTATCACAGCCTGTGATTCACAGGGCCACGATACAGAGTCAAACAACCATTCATGCTCACATTCACAACTACGGACAATTTAGAGTCTCCACTGAACCTAAGATTTATGTGTTTGGACTGTGGAGGAAGCTGGGGTACCTGGAGAGAATTACCAGATGAAATGAATAGTTTAAATTATACTAAGGTGCAGTATAAACCTATGTAAGTGTCCTTGATTGATGAAGTGTGATTCCTTGTCCAAATGGATTTATAAGTGTATCAATGATGATTTTCAATATATCACTGACTAATATGTTGAAAACTATTTCAGTGCTTTACATTTTTTAATTCTCAGTGCTTATTAAATGCAGACAAAACCAGAAAATCACTGTATATTAAGAGTTTAATATTCCATCTGTGCTACATGGTAATTACAAAAATACATTGTAACATAACATATAACATCAAATAGCATCCAAGATATTCATATAAACTTTGTAAAGAGGAATTTATAGATAAGGATATTTGTGACATTAAAAGCAAGCTCGGGATCACCGTGAGGCCTTCTGGGTACACATCAGGGCATGCTTTACAAAACAGTTACACAATCTGATGATCAGGTAAGTGCATGAAGGTGTGATTACTGGCTAGGGTTCATAATGGACAATAGAAAAAGCCCTGTATCTATCAAAATGTTCATTGAAGGTAAACAATTGTTTATGTTGTTCATTCAACCTTTACAGTCCCAGCTCAGGTCGGCATCAGCCATCTTGGAGTCAGAGTCGAGAGAAAACCAGTAAGTGCTCCCCTGAGTCACGTTGTAAATGATAAAGTAGTCGATTTTTTACAAGGTACAGAAGAGGAGGAGAGACATTTCTGCTGCGACAGAGTTTAGGCAGTAAAAACGTCAAGTTTATGAAACGGTTGTATCGCAGTGTGAATAACGCATAGAGGACAGGTTTCTTCATAATTACCTAAATTTTTTTTCTTTTTTTAAAGAAAGAAAAGACGTGTTGTGCATTGTGGAGTGAACTTGAGAGCAGTCGTACATTATGTCCTCACAGGGCGACCATGACCAGAAAGAAGATGGACAATAGTGCAATCTTTCTTGCACAACTGTTGAGCAAACACTGTAGGCGTGAAAAGGTGCTCGTTGGAGAAAGGCAAACAAGTAAAAAATTGTGTTCAGTACAGCACAAAAAAAAGATAACTTGCCGATACAAATTGGGAGGACATTTTACAAGGCACACCACACCAGTGTGTCAGGGTGAGTAAGAAGTGTGCAGAAGTACACTGTTGTTGGCCTTTATCTTTAGTGTGGTGAATAATCATACTGTAAACTCACAGTCCATCACACAAACACTTCTCTGTGTGGGCCATTTTCCTGAGTGGGCTTCAGTGGGAGTGCCGGGCCGGGCAGCGGTGCAACAGCGTGAGTTTGTCTGTCGGCGTCCAGCTGTGTGTCCGGTGTGGCTGGCGGGCTGAGCAGGGAGTCGTAGTCGAAGCCTTTAAGTGGCTGCAGAGACAAAGTGAGGCCTCGTCGAGCTTTGGCGGCTCGGTCTGGCCTCTCTCTCAGCTCCAGAATCACCTGTAACAATGACGATGAGGAGAAAAATCACTTCACTTTGTTTGCACATTGAACATCACTTCAACTATCTGACTCATGATCTTTAAGTTTTGCAAGGGCACAACAACAGTGACTATACATCCAGACTGTCATAAGTTACCTCTACGGGCTGGCGCTGCAGCAGAGTGAGGTCGAAGGTTGATCCGTGGAAGAAGGTTTGTCGTTTGAAACGATCGATGGTCCTGAGGCGGCGGGCGGGAGTCTTGCACAAAAGCTGGATGGACAAACAGGTGATGACCATGATCTGACATCGAACCAGACACAAACCTAGATCCTGGTGCAAGTAGTACAAGTATAACATTTACCTCGGTTATTAGCAAGGCAAATGGGGGGCTGAAGCTTAGGGGCATTTCATAGGGGAAACCTCGCACTTTCCTCAGCATACTGCAGTGGTCTATTTCTGCAGGCACAGGAAACTGTGGAGAGTCGGAGGACCATGAAGAAGAAATGTTTTTTTCATTTTAAGACATTTAAAGACAAGGACACATAACAACAAACATAAAATAACAACAAACCCATTAAAATAAAAAATTAAAATGAATTAAAATGTCAGGTACTGTCTCAAATATGTGTAAAATTACATCTTGAAGCATCAACTGCATAGACAGCCAAATCCAAGCTCAGCTATGTCACTGGAAGTATTAATTGTGTGTAATATCACATTATTATGCAAGACATCATGAGCCTATTAGCAACAAGAGCTCACCTTCCCAGTAACCAATGAGAAAAGCAGAATCCCCAGCGACCACCAATCAGCTGCGTGGTTATAGGGTCCACCACTCAGCACCTCTGGGGCTGCAGAACAGACAGAGCACGTTTGAAACACTGCACACGATGTGTATTTGTACCATGAATAATTCACCTCTTGGTGTTATATATTAAAATGCACTAATGTGTCCCAGTGACTGCAGCTCTGTCAGGAATCAGCCCCAGACACATTTCTCACCCATGTATTGGATTGTTCCACAGATTGTAAAGGCTCGTCCTCCTCTCTCCAGGCGACGGGACAAACCAAAGTCAGCTAAGCGGAGGTGACCTAGAACAGACCATTTTCTCTACATCAATATGAGCATGTGACATGAGACCCTGGATACAGATTCCAAATACAACTGATGCGGAAACATTAAATGTCCCCATCATAATCCGTTCTGCTCTGTGTTTGTGATTGGATACAGGCTGTTCCCTCTCAGTGACAACAGATGTACTGTTTGCATTAATCTGTATTACTGACAGCTGCACAGTCAGGATGTTCTCTGGGAGCGTCTGCGTGCAGAGCTGTGCTGCTCTCTGCTGGGAACAGGCATTTTACTCACCGTTGTCTGTCAGCAGAATATTCTCCATCTACAAAACATACCAAGCAGACTTAATTAGACACCATCTGTATTTTATTTAAAATGTCATAAATGGCATATAGCTGATTCTCCTGAGCCTTGGATTTCCTATTGTCATTATTAAGTTGCCAGTGATTTTTTATCCTACACACACACACACACACACACACTCACACACACACACACACACACACACACACACACACACACACACACACACACACACACACACACACACACACACACACACACACACACACACACACAGTTTGAAATCTTAATAGAACAAGTGATACATGTCAAATCATAAGTTATAACCCATAAGAGGAATCATGTTTTTCAATCAGGAAAAACATGTTATGTTATGAACTTTAACTGTAGCAATACATTTCAATAGAATGTGTGTGCATGCAGCATCGACTTGACTAACAACCACCATCACAATATCTATAAAATCTATAAAAGCCTTCATTACTTCTTACGTAAGAACTAATGTTATAAAAATACATTTATTTTCATTTTGTACTTTTAATCAGAATCAACTTTTCTTGTCCTTTTGGTCCCTGTCTTACCTTCACATCTCTGTGAATGATCCCAAAGTCGTGCAGAAAGCCTGTAAAAGAGAGGAACCAAAAATATAAATCTTAGTCAACATTCTTCAAATCCATCTCTGTGTCGTGCTACAGGCATTTTAAAAAACCCTGGCCCCACCTTGGTGCTGTGGAAAGTCCTTTGGGAGCTCATCTCATTTTAATTAGACCTCTTTGTATAATTACTTACAATTAATTAAAACATTCACTTTGACAAGTCAGATCTAGTTCTTGTTTGAGGGGAAAGGTGAGGTGTATAAAACACTAAGTAGGTTGAACCCTTTCTGTAATTGTCCTTTGAGCGTACTCACCGAGCGCACATCCCAACTCCGCTGCAAACACTCGTACTGTGTCCTCTGTGAACTGACCAATCATCTGCCAGTAGGTGTACAGGTCTCCCGTGCTACAGTAGTCGCACACTGCAGGAGGAGAGACAGCGTTATAACATGCCTGTGTCGTGTGATGTGAGGTGCAGAGGGGGAGTGAAGGTCAGCAGGATGTGGAACACACACTGGTAAGAGAAATGAGGAAAAAGGAGTGAGCTCTGGAAGTGAGGACAGTGAACAACTATCTTCCTCTACAAATCAAATAACAGTGGTTTTCTGCCGCCTGTTTTTCAGTGTTCTATCAAGTGTGTTGGGGGTGCTGAAGTGAATAGGTGTGAATGTGGAATAATGGTGCCGCGACAAGAGAAGACCGCAAAATGCTCTGCTACGTTTACGCTCCTTTTCCATATTTATACTCTTGAAAGATGTGATTCAGTGATGAGTCATCATTATAGTGAGAAGGGGCGTCTTTTCTTTGGAATGTGACACACATATTATTGTGGAGCTGCAGCAGTTTTCCACATCAGGTCCGCGGGCTAACACAGTCTCTTCACAGGGGGTGGGGAAGCAAACAAACTGGGTCACACTTTCTGAGTCAGTGACTGATTTGGAAAAAAGGGTAAATGCTCTGAGGGAGAAGAAAAGGGGGCAGATCAGCTACGAGGAACACAGGCAGTGGGAGATTGGGGTTGTGGGGGTAAAGGTTCTATCTCTGTTCAAGCAAAACACCCAGAATTAAAATACTTGACAGGAAGCTCTTTGTATTTAATTCCTCTTATATATATTCTAGGTGCTGCAGTGGGATTGTGGGTAGATCCTGGATAAGACTACCAGTGTTAAGGTGGAAGAAATTGGAGTGAGGGGTTTTGGATAGTGGGATCTGGGTTGGATCGGGTCACTGGTTCTCTGGCTGACTCACTAATGTAGAGGTGGCGCTGTGTCTGCCAGCAGTCCTCGAGGTCGTGGACAAATGGGTGGCGAACCTGACGCTGCGGGCAAAGGTGAAAGGTCAACCTGGAAAATCTCACTTCTGGCCTTCGATCAAAGAGAAGTCCTGTTCTTCTTCTTCATCTAACTCATTTTCCTCAGATAAACTATGGTCATGAACTCTGACATAAAACTAGAATTCAACTTTATAGACACATCACTTTTGAAGAGAGGGCAAACAAAAATTACTTTCTTAGACCAATTACATATCAGACGAGGTGTAACCGTATTCACAGCATAAACTTCAGCCTTACACACATTTAATTTGTACCGATTTTCATTAATGTCAAAAACTTTATTCTTTATGATTTTCAAGGCCTGTCCTGCTTACCTGGACTATGACTTCTTCTTTTGACTGCTCTAAGACCCCGAGTCTCAGAATCTCAGATTTAGGAATAACCTGTTGACAGACAAAAATACTGAGATGAAATAAGAATACACAGGACTCAGGTGGAACTTTAATGATTTTGTGTATGTGTCAATGCTTTTATCAAGTCCTGACTTGATTGCAATTTTCAACATTGAATTTCTGGTTAATTTGAAGAATGCAAAGGTCGTATATTGTATATTAGGTTATAAAAAAGGTTGTATATTACTATATTTGCACATGTATACGACTGATGAAATATTAAACTGACTTGGTCTTTAATGGCTTAAATCACTCACTGAAACAGAAGACTCACTTTGACAGCATATGTTTTCCGTTTGGACTTGTCCTTTACTTTCAGAATGGGTCCAAATGAACCTTTGGCGATATAACCCAACACCTGGTGAAGTGAAAAACACACGGGATGTATTATCCAATCACATCAAGCCTTACACATTATTGGCATCTGATGTTGGAACTGGGGTTCACCTGAAAGTGTTCGTGCCCAGGCAGGGTTCTGTGGGGATATTCAGGCAGGAACATACTAATGAACCCCGGCAGGCTCCACTCCGCTCTCAGCTTGTCTGGGCCGACTCCCGCCAGCCTCAGGACGTGCTCCGGGATGTCAGGGGACTTGCCTTGGAGCATTCGGTGCTGGCCCAGGCGCAGGCCAGGTGGGGCCAGGCGACATAGGGCTGCTGGGATTGACAGACCCATGCTGGAGAGGAAGCCACGCCATCCAGATGGGAAGTGCTCTTCCTCCTGCCCCTCAGTGGGCCTCTGCAGGGGAGACAGGGGAGACGGAGGCACTGACGAGAAGTTGTGGTACAGGTTTGTAAATGGTAAATGCTGCAGGTGTAACCAGAAAAAATAACTAGTAGCACTGTGGAGCTACTCCCTGAATGAATATGATTATTACAGTGATTTCTAAGGAGACAACCCCTGGGCCGTGTTAAGTGACTATTTATTTAACAGTACTGCGGCTGTATTATGTATGTATTATTAAGGACCAGTATCAGCACTGATCAAAGCTGGCGTGCTGAAAGCAACGTGTTTTTGTTCGACCTTATGAGAGTTCGTAGCCCAGAAACTCCTGAATCCTTGTATTCTTGTTTTTATTTGTAAAGCACTTTCTACCGGCTATTTTAAAAGGTGTCATAAAAAAGTTATCATTATTATCATATTAAACTCATTTGTCAAACAGAAAAGATGCCACTCATCATTTAAACAGACAATCATTTAAGTTGTGTTATGTATATTAGGATTTCCACAGGCCTGTTAATGACACTGTGAACTGCAGTAGATCTGTGAAAAACTGAGCAAAACCTTTGTCGCAAACTGTGAAAAGGAAAACTTCTGCATCCTAGAAAGAATCGGCGGAGCTCATTGACCAACAGCTTAGAATAATCTGACTGTTCCTGCTCTCATTTGTGATTTAACAAGAGAAAAAAAAACATCATCCATTCTGCAGTCACAGTCACACAAGCCCTCTCCCCCTGGGCCCTGTGCTCCACGACAGATCTGATGCTCTGTGGTGCAAGATGTGCAGAGCAATCAACCATGCAGGATGTTATTATCATCTGAGCCAAAGAAATGGGACACATGGACGAATCTATACCCACTCAGATGAAAAAAAAAAGACTATTCAATGGGACATCGCCTGACAACTGACCAGAGGGAGCCAGTGTGAGGATTTAATTTGGTTTATAGTAAGGGGTTCAATTCCCTATCGATTTACATGTCAATACCGGAAGCGTGATATTATCTTCAAAGTAAAAGCATTTAAAAGAAGTATAAAAGAGATAAAAGTAGCCTTCTTTGGAACACTAATAGAACGTCTGTTGAGGGATGACACCCAGTGTAATAATAAATACGAATTTATCTGAAAAAACTATTTGATGTTCAATACACTGGTGAAGGAAACGTCCATGTCTGGCACCATGGTTACTACCTGGTGATTTCGGTCTCATCCTCATCGCCATGGAAACAAGGAACCCCCTCTAGTGCGTCACACCTTGGCAACAGGAATCACTCACCTTCCTGTGTTTGCTGCCGTCGGCCCCCATCAGCCCGTCAGGACATCAGCTCTGGATCCGCTCCTCATGCGTCCTCACATTGTCGTGCGCGTCCTCACGGCACCACACACGCAGTCACATACACATCACACGGACGAGTTTAAGGATTTAACGCATTAAGAGGCGTTCTGTTATCGGCAGACCGCAGGTGATCGGGATATCCTGCGCAAAACCTGACAGATATGGCGACATAACAGAACCGGACAAGTTAATCCTGAGTATGTTCAACGTCAGCGCAAATCCGCCCACATCTCCGCCAGCCAATGAAACTGCGGGAGTGCAGCGCCCCCTGCTGCTCCTCTTGCGAACACAGCTGCGGAGTGAAATTACACTAGTGTCGTATATTTTCTGTCATTCTTTGCGTGGTCGTATATATTTGCAGAGAGGAAACAAATAAAGCATCAATAAAACAATCATTCCTGCTGCGGTGCATAATGATGAATCTTCAATCGACCCCTTGATTCAATTCTTCACTTCCCTTTGGTCTAAAAATAAATCAGTGCATGCATAATTTCTGCTGCCACAACATGTCAAGTGAAACCCCACAGGACAGCTTCATGGGTAAAGTCATCTCATGCATGTCAGTGCATCCTGCAGCTGATTGATGAGCTTCCATGGGAGGTGCAACCTATTGTGGAATCAAATGGCAGGAAAATCTCAAGTAGCTGTGGCTACTTTAGTTTTATATTATTTCATATATATTTTTTTGATTTTATATTAATTCATTTTTCTGCTTGTGTGATTCTCTTTCTAAATATTTTTGAGCATGGTTAGAGGGAGCCTGTGATCCAAGTATTTCATTGCCAGCTGTATGTAATTGTTGTGCACATGACAAATAGTCTTGAAGTCTTGCCTTATTATGGCTTTAAACTCATCCTAACATGACAACTTATTTTTGTCCAAACTGAACTGCTTAAAAAACCCTCATAGCTCGATAAGATTAAAATCCGTAATGAAACTAGATTGGCACTCAGTTGAGTACATACCTCCGCCAAGTCCCTTTATGAAACCAAATTTAATTTCACTAGATCCAAATTCCTATTGGGATCTAAATCAAATTGCACACCTGCCTGAATCTTTTCATTAAGATCTATGAACAATATCAAGGAAAATGTTGAACCCCCCCCCCTTTTTGGAACATCAAGCAACATTCCCAGATGTGCCCCCTTAAATGGAAACGCACTAAGATTTAAAGGGTTCGTTCCCAGGTCATGTCCCAACCCTCCACATATCTTCATGGAAACTGGTTGCGTAGTTTTTGGTTAATGTGGCTGGCTAAATAACAACCAAACACGGATGAAAACACAACCTCACTGGTGGAGTTAACAATGTGAATGAACACACAAAGTACTACAATCACAGAACAAGACTGAAAGGCACAAACCCACAAGCAAACCAAGACATGACAGCAGTGCCTTTTATTTGGGCCTAAGGACATAAAAAGCGAACAGTGCTATCCATACAGTTTACTTTCACATATGTATTTGTTAACCAATGCATGGTCATCTAAACAAAATAAACCGAACTGTTGAACTTTAAATAAACAAGTAGAAAAGAGGTTTGTGAATCCACGTGGAAGCGTTAAGGGTGAAAAGGTGCATCAGCTGGACGTCGTCTCCTTTTAGTCTTCGTCTTCGTCGAAGTCCTTCCTGCCCTGGGGAGGTTTGGGTCCCCCTGCTGGTTTGGCCATGATGATCTGAAAGGAGACAAAACAGCAGTCAGACAATCCCTCCTGGCTAAGCACTGAGATACAAGCAGCAGGCTGTGAGCTCTGAGGATACAGACGGACATTTTAAAACAAACTTGTCAAGCAGAAGTTAGCATCAAGTGTTATTTGTAGACATAAATGACTCAGTTTAGCTAATATAACGGATGATGGGTTTCTTTTCATTTGATTAGAAAATGTTTGCCCAAAAAAAAAGAAAAGGCGTTCACTATATTTAAAAGTAAAATAGGTAATTTAAACCCCTGGAGATTCCATTAAAGGCCATTTATGGCGATGAAATATTCATGAGCACATATAAGAGTTTGCTACACAAGGAGAAATTATGCAGCACAGGCAATCAAAGTATTTACAGGGGGTAAAAAAGGGGCGATTGGACGGCTATTTTCAGTGATTGAACAAACCACAGCACTTTCGGTACATATTAGAAAATTCTATGACAAAGTTATGAATCCAAGAACAACCTTCATTTTCACTGATGCAGAAAAAAAATTGATGGAAACACCACTGAGGCCTTCAATGTAATCAGAGCAGCTTCAAAGCTCCTCAGTAAGAAAGCAGGGGACAGGCAGTGGAAGCTCTGGAATAGGGACAATAGTTTATAAATGAGAAATACTCTCATCCAGGAAGATGAATGGTTTTAATAATCTCAGATTCTACTGGTATCTGGAGACATGGGCTGCGATCCAAAGAGTACAGATTACTAATGAAGTAGAATGCCTTCATTGTGATGGGAGTACATCTGATTGGGAGGATGCCCTTTGGAACAAAAGGCCACCTCAGCCTCCGGAGCGCCGCATTTCATCTTATTAACATGCTCTCTTCAATTTCACATGCAGCCGGAGGACGTTCACTGTAAGGAAAAGTGTTCATGAGTGCATGCAGCATGCCAACACACCACACTGTGTCCACTCTGTGCAAGTTTAGTTTGCCGTCAGTGACGCGCTTTGTATTAATAAAAAACACACGTGAACTGAAGTGGCTTAGCAGTGACAAACATTTCACAGCTTCAGTGGCCTGTGAGAGATTGAGGGCATCCGTGTGAGTTTTTCCAAGTCAAAAATCGCACACGCATTCCAGGACCTACTGACAGAGGGCGTGTGTGTGCGCGCCCTTTAATGGTGAGTTTCAAAATGATCTGGTGCCTCGTCCCAATCGTCCTTGTCCCAATGGCCACTCTGCTTGGGAGCCTTGGGTCCCCCTGCAGCCTTTGCCATGATGATCTGGTTCGTACATATGTACACACACACAAACATTAACTATCTGAGCTATAAATACATTTAACAACACTTCACCTGCTGAATATAAGAACATTAGGACATTATAAACTCACAACTGAACATAACAATTTTTTGTAAAAGCTTCGGCACCATCATGAATCCTGCTAGATAAAACAAAACAAAAAACCTTGTGCAATTGAAATGCAGATACAAACATCGAGGGGTTCTGCAGGTTCCAGAGGACTTTTAAGATGGTAAGGCGAGAACATAATTAAGTCCCACCTACGCATAATTAAGACCTAGAAGATCATTTTTGAACATTTTAAAGACTTGGTTAACTCTCTTATGCCCTGGTGGGGCATAGTCTTGATAATGTTTGTGTAATGAGTATTTGTGTGCTTGTGTACGCACCTGGTCAACTCTCAGTACTGTTATGGCAGCGTTGGTGGCCAGTTTGATGCCCCAGTATTTGACCAGGTAAGGCTCCAGGATGCCGGCTTCCAGCATGTCCTTTAGTGCGGGGCCTTCTCCCTGAAGTCATCACATATGTACATGCCATTAGTCATCAGATCAAGACATGCTGCACAACAAGAACATCAACATTGCTCTGCAGATTTGATTCTAACTTGACTGTGGATGCTAAAGCGTGCTAGAAAAACTTAATTAATTTAAGATATATTTTCTGGACAATACACCTGTTGAACATATTATTAAATGTGATACAGGCATTTTTTGTATACATACTGACCTCAATGTCAAAGCCCATGTTTTTGTTTCCCTCGTGATGTGCAGAGTACATCTTGGAGATGAGCTCGCTTCCCTTCACACCAGAGTTCTCAGCCAGTGCACGGGGCAGCATCTCGAAGGCTTCAGCAAACTTCTTAATTGAGTACTGCTCCAGACCGGGGCAGGACTACAGAGGGGGGAAGAAGTCATGACTCTGCTATTTGTAAGCCAGTGATGCAGCAAAACCAAGGAGACACAGTCTTAAACCTGTCTCATATAATGTAGTAAAATCGGCATACCTCTCCATATGAAGTGAGCTGCTTGGCCAGTTCGATCTCAGTGGCTCCTGCTCCAGGTAGAAGTCGCTTGTCCTAGAGAGTGAATCACAAAGAAACTTCAGCTGTTGTGCAGGATAAACAGTAAAAGGGGGAAAAAGGTTTCAGCTTTAACTCATAATTTTATGTTAATGTTATGTTTAACAACAATCAACTTTGTCCTTCCAACATATGAATACTATTGATTTAAGTATCAGTAATCTTCAACGTCAAAGAAATTTAAACATTCGAGAGAAATACAAGGAATGAAAGTGACACTCAATATTTTCTGTACCACAACATATCGTATTATAGTTTTATTCAAGTTATAAATTAGAATGGCCCTCAGTAGAACTCATACCTCCGCAAGGAACCAACAGACCCCTTAATTCCATTTAATTCAGATGTCATTCCCTAAAACATGCCAGATTTATTTGATCAATATCCATAAATCATTCCCTGGGAAATGCAAAGTTAAAGTAGGGGGGAAATCCTGGCCCTGCCCCCAATCCTAATGGGGTTTGTGGAAATATGTTCAGTTATTTTTGTGTAATCTTGCTTACAAACCAACCAACAACCAAACGGACAGGAGTGAAAACCGGCAGAGGTAGAAAAAACTTTAGTGGTTGATTGTGCTGACTCACCCTGACCAGAACCTTGAAGGTGTTCACTCCATCATCTACGGCCCTCTCGATGTCGTCCAGCAGGTTGTCAGTGGAGCCTCTGATCACCACTGTTGAGATGGCACACTCTTCTTTCTCTGTTCGAAACAACCAAAACCAAACAATGTGTTAATCCTGCAACACAACGAGAAAAGACACACTGAATTAAAATGAAAATTCACAAAACTGGAGCAAACAGTGATTTACCATGTTTGAAGACGACCACCTGCGTGTCGCCCACCTCGTTCAGGTACACATTTTCACAGTGACCCATCTCCTCGGGGGTTGGAGGCACCTAGGAACAATAATTTTATAGATGACACATATAAAAACTGTCTCATTTATGTGACCTGATTAAAACATGTCTGCACTCACCATCCTGGGCAGTGCTACAGCTCCCACAGTCTTGCATAACCTCCTGAGGTCCCATTTGGAATTAAGCCTGGGGGGGTAAAAGGAAGATTTAAGGTCGGGAAGTACACTGTGAGAAACAGTACAATACTGAGAAAAGAAAGACTACAACATTAAAAACAACTGTTCATCATAAATGAATAAGACGAAGAACCCACATACTATAATGACAATATCTGATAATAGTCCTGGGGACATTTTATTACAAGGACTGACAAAATATCTAGATCTCACTTCATCTGAAAGTTTTACACAATAAAGAAAGCCATAGAATGAATATCCCACAGATTTTCCAGTGTTTTACATGCTGAAATCTCTCCCTATGTCATTCAATCTATTGGGATTATTTCAAATATGCAAACCATCCTGAACTCAAGTCAGTAACACAGTGTGGAGGCATCCGTTTAGCTCACTTTATAAGATCACTGCCAATACTAAAGGGATCCTTTCCTGCCCATTTAGTTTCTATTAAATAAAGAGCTATCAACAATACCAGCTTCCACCAAGGCTGAATAGTCCCTTTAAATAAATCAAGCTGCACCAAATTTCACACAATCATAGATATCAGTCCACAAAATGTGTTGGATTTTTCCTTCAAGGTCTATAAATTATTCCCTGGGAAAAATGGTAAAAGTGTTAAATAATATTGCCATGTATAACAAAACGAAATATATCCACACACTGATCCAGATCTGCTCCAAAATTAAATGGATTCTCTCCCCACCCACATCACACCTTTCCGCCATGTTTTGCTAATCTCTGTTTTTTGTAATCCTGTTTACAAACACAAAAGGGGTGAAAACATAACCTCCATGGCAGAGGTAATAAACACTCACTGGGATAATCACAAGGCTTCTCTGTCTTACCTCACCACCATGAGCTTGTACTTGTTGGCATAGTGCAGCGCCATGTCGGCCACCTTCCCTCCAGTGACCACTAGGTTGGCACCAGTGTCCTTGATGGCCTTCACCTGAGCCTCCATCATATCCTCCTCTCCCTTACTGAAGTCCATGAGCTCCTTAGCACTGTTGATCAGCACGGTGCCCTATGAGACACAGAAGATCAATGTCAGCACCACTACAATGATACTTTCTTCTCTTTTCTTATAAACCCTGAAAAGGTGGCTCACAAACCGGTTCTTAGTTGCATGATGTTTTAATGAATACATCATAACACATACATAATAAATATTAATACTTTGCTATCAAGATAACACTATAAACAGATTCACATCATGCGACACTGGCCAAAATGAACTGGAAATTATAGCATGCCAGAGAATAAAATTCCAGATGTCTCTTGAGAATCTTTTCATTACTGTATTCATTACCTTGGTCTCTGTCACCATGGAGTCAAAGGGGCAGGAGTAGACAGCAATCTTTGCATCTTTAACAGATGTGACATCTCCTTCTGCCTCCTTCTTAAAAACCATGCCATGTAGCATGGAGGACGCCGTCACTCCACAACCCTGAAAACACCAAAGACATCAACTTAGACAAAAGCCAACAGACTCACAGAAAGAAACTATTTGACTGATAAGGCTGCTTACCAAAATCTTGCAGACTCTGACGCAATCAACATTGAAATTGCCGGTCTCTGTGAAGATGGACACTGTAGCACATAATGGTAAAGAAAGGAAAAGTTAATATTGTAATCAAGTGGATTATTTTTTGACAGCTGAAAGGCTCGATAATAAAACGCTTTCATTTGAAAATAAACCATGTCTGCTACACCTGGTGTCCACACTACTAAAGAATTATAGAGCCGCTAAATCTGGAACCTTGGAAATGCTTCCTGTTTACACCGGCATGCCCAGTGTACCTGAGTAGTCACGTGATATGCATTTTCAGGCTTGTTACTATGGGTGGGGATTAAAACTGTTACGGAGCCAAAACGCTTGTGTGGAGAGGGATTCTTTTAGTTTGCAAATGCTGTTTACAAATAAGAACAGGAGTATGGAAGTAGCCTCAGTTTGGTTTAGGTAGCCTGGACTGTTGACTCACCGCAGGCATCAGCGATGAGGCCGGCGAGGAAGTCTTCATTGCCGTACTGTTTACTCATGACTGCTGTACGGATCAGTGATGTGGCCTCCTTCACATCGTGGAGGTCTGAGGCTGAGGAACATACGCAGTCTGGTAGGATCTCCAGCGCCTTCTTGCACGCCATCTCATAGCCTTCAATCACCTGTGGCAAAGAGACATGTACACTGAGGCAGACTGCGACCAGCTCTCAAAAACACTTCTGAATAATCTACTCAACATAAAGGGGACGTGACGAGCAGTGATCGTGTGTGTTTACCTCGGACACGGACAGGCCCATCCTGAGCAGCTCTTCAGCCAGGTCCAGCAGAGCTCCGGCAAACACCAGGACAAAGTTTGTGCCGTCTCCGACCTCCTGCTCTTGCATGTGGGATGCCATCACAATCATTTTGGCTGCTGGATGTTGCACCTATAAAAAAATAAATAACAAAAACGTTCAATAAAGTGGTTAAATTCCATCATGTACATATCATTCCAGTTTCCAGTATGTTTTCTTTACTGTTAGTTGCCCTCACCTCGAGCTCTCTGAGAATCGTTGCTGCGTCATTGGTGACAAACAGCTTCTCCAAGTGGTTGATGACCATTTTGTTCATACCTGAAAAGGCAACAATATGGAAGTTTAGCCCTCACTGATTACTCTGGAAAAAAGGATTTAATAAAAAAACATGTTGTGGGAGGGGTGGTGCTTACCATTCGGCCCATAGGCGGTGCGTGTGGTCTGAGACAGCTCCTTACAGGCTCTGATGTTACGGTAGACAGCCTCTTCAAGCCCCGAGTAGTGCTGCAGACATCAGAATTATAAATCAACATTCAACTTCTTTACTGTCAAACAAGTGGCTCTTGATATCCTAACCCATAAGTAAAGCCAAAAAAAATCACATCAGAATATTTAATGGATTTATAACGGCATGTGTGCGTAGGAAACAGGAACCAGCATCATCATCCATGAGCTGTGGTGAGCATCAAAGCCCCTGACAGTTAGCTAAATGCTAACTAGGTTTGACTGTTATCACTTTCTTATATATAGAGTTGGACTTAGCGCTGTAGTGGACATATAAAGACGCAGGAACCGTTATTTGGTCCATGCTAACAGCCGCGGGTCCAGCCCCAGCGATCGGCCTGCTGCCTTCTAGAACTCTCCCACATGACTGCGAATAAACGTGCTATGGCTAGCTAGCATGCTAACTCCACATTGCTTCACCCGGAGCTAACAAAGTGGTCGGACGCGCTGGTTGATTCTCACCTTGGCGCCATCCTTCAACATTTGGGCAAAGCCCGGAGCTTTGGGGACGTGGAGAGCCATTTTCCGATGTTTAGCGGCCCCTGAGTTCTGGAGAAGTCAACGGCGGCGTGGTTCAGCTCTGCGTACAAAGCCGGAGAGACCGAGGAGGGGCTTCTTCAGCGAGGCGTGGGGCGAAGGACGGGTAACAGCAAGGGACAAACCGAGTCACTCGCGTTTCACCAGCGGGGACGAAGACGCGCCACTGGGGGGCGCTCTCGATTGTATGGCTTTTCCATAGATGAACAGAAGTTCTAAACTGAAATAAATATGGGAAAATACTGAAAGTGAAGAGAAACTGTGATTTAAAAGTAAAAAACTGTGATTTAAAACAGTGAAAAAAATACTGAAAGTGAAGAAAAACTGTGATTTGAAACTAAAAACACTGAACAAATACTTAAAGTGAAGAAAAACTGTGATTTTGAAACAAAAAAGAACTTTGACTTACAGCTTAAAAATAATGGAACAAATTATCCATTGTTGTTATGGAACAATAATTAACCAAATCTTTGGATGATAGTTGAGGCCAAGGCTGGGTAACAACCCAGTCTATGGTAACAACTGGTGAAACCATACTAACTGCAGGGATCACTACATGTCATTTGAGCCAACATAATTGGATTAATTGCCAATTTGTCAAAACTTTACTCCACTGTTGGGTCCTTCATCCGCCATCCTGTGGCCCTGGTGTTGTAGCCTTTGAAAGAAATGTGTGTTGAAACCTCAACTACTTTAGTTTTTTATTGTGATAACATGTATTGAAGTGATTTATTATAAAAGTAAAACACAAGCACACACAAAATGGAAAATAATTATTCCATCAAAGTGGAGTGGAGTACTTAATTGTGAGGCAGCCACCAGCGCCACATTTCAATCAACAACACATCTGACAATAATTACTCGAGGAAATAATTGTTTTGTAAAGTGTCCCAACATCGAGGAAAAATTCCCCCAAAGCTCAAATTTGCTTTAGATGAATGAAAAGCTCAAAGATGAAAACAGCAAATATTCACAGATGAGAAACATTTTTTTTTCTTAAGGAACTTTTAATTGACTAACAATGATTGCCAATTAATTTTATACCCCAGGACCTGGACGGATTAGTCCAGCAGTTTAAATGCACTATAGAGTTTATTGTTTATTGATATCAATGCATCATATATTTCATGTTTTCCATGCATGTGCTTAAATATTAAATGAAAACGTCTGTCATCATTTTGAGACAAAAATACCAAGAGTTACAGGAATTGTGTAAATGGCTCAGATTACACATGTTGCAATAAAGAAAATAAGGGCATTGACATGTAGGTTGATGGAAGATTACAGATTTTATTTTTCACATTAAAACACTGTCTCTCTGGCAGAAGAGACGTTTTGCTTCATTTGAGGCTGTTTGCTTGACAGTCTCTACATAATTAACTTGCTGGATATGGCTTCATAACATCATCAGATAATGAGCCATTACATCTTTCTTATCACATTACAAGATGATTTATGCAAATACTGTTGGTGCATGAATCATCCACAGGCCATCAAAAGTGTTGAACTCTACCTCAAGGAAAGAATATAAAAGGAAAAGAAAAATACAATTCAAATCTGTCTATGCTTATATACAATGTCCCCTTTCATAGAAAATACACTTCACAATTTGGTATAATCCAATGAGATATAAAAAAGGCATAACAAATGTTAGTAACATCATTGCATACGTATAAAAGTACAGGAAAGTGTATCTTTCCTCAGTCAGTGAATTTAGAGTTTGTTCTGCAGATACAAATTTGGTCTCATGCAGCGTTTCTTTAAAAGTAGATTTCAGAAACTAGAAAAACAGTTTCGATGCAGTGTGTGAACACAAATGACATTATTAGTTTAGTGAAAATGTAACTAAGACATTTGGTTGTAGCAGCTATGACACGTACATACACAATAAAGACATCTCTTTGGTAGCTACAATGAGGATTATTCACCCACAGCTAGCTAACCTGAGACGTGTAAACTCAAGAATTACATACTATAGATATACTGTAGATACAAAAGGTGCTCCTAACTACACACAGCTTAAATATAAAAAGAGGCCATGTAACAGTCTCCCAGTATCATGACAAAAGATAAATGTGTAACATGGCTAAAAAAGGTCCTGTGTTTTACGTACACACACACACACATGCATGCAGCTCAGTTGGGTTTGCGAATGGTGTTCACAGCTGTGTGGGCCCAACCTCCCAGTGTGTCTGAGAGGTTGCTGGCTCGACGGTTGAGGTTTGAGCAGCTGAGTTTACCACTGGGGTCCAACTTTCTCATCAGCACTCCTCCACTGCGTCCCCGTGGACCGGTACTGCAGAGAGAGAGAGAGAGAGAGAGAGAGAGAGAGAGAGAGAGAGAGAGAGAGAGAGAGAGAGAGGGGGAGGGGGGGTCAGCTATTACAGGATTGAGCTGACACACAGAGTGATATAAACTGGGTGTCCGCAGGTTTTAGGACTATTTCTCATGGACATTAATACCAATGAAATCATGCACCTATACACTTCTCTCCTCTTGTAAAATGTATCAAATTATTTCACTGCTGTTAAATCTGTCTATACTTTCCTTTTGGTTTATGGTTGGTTATATAACTGCCATGGACTTTACGCCAGAAATGATTTTTCTCGAGACTGTACTGTTTAAAATACAAAACTTCTAAAACAATGCAACATTTATCAGTTTTAAAGTTTATGTATGGTCTTGATTGTTGTTTAATACGATTTCCTATTTCTAAGGCTTTCCCGAAATTTGCAGACACCCAGGTAAGTATTTTAGAGCTGGCAAGGTAACACGAGTCGTTACCTAAAGCAAACGGTATTAGAGGAAGAAGGAAATGTGAGCCTGACAGAGGAGAAGAGCATCCTTCACTTGGACAAAGCCAGTTATTCATCATTCATAAAAAGCTTTTCATCGCAACGGGTCAGAGGTTTTAACGGTTTCATACGAACAGAAGTTCATGCATCAGGCCAACACTGTCATGCACTTTCATGTCACAAAATTTGTTAGACTCAGAACATATACTTCCATATAGCACATTTGTGTCGATGTTTGCATTTACCTTCTTCCCTACTCCACAATATGGGAATAGTTGAACTGCCTGTTGTAGGAGGAAAACAAACTTGTGTATAAATACCCACGAGATAAGGTGTGGATACAGTGAGGGAAGCATTTGGCTGCAAGGTTTTCCCCACTGATAACAGACAAGGCCACTGCTCATGAGCCTTCCTGCCTTCAACAGAGAATCCCATTCCTTATCGATTCGTGAACATTTTAAACGTCAACACAGGAAGTGATGCAACTACCCACAAGCTCTCCCAGCACATTTTTGTCATTTCATCTGGCTCAAATTCCCACACCCTTTCCCTCTCCTTGTCGTCGCCCCCCCACTCACTCCCTCCTCATCCGAATACCAGAAACGCGGACCCAGTTTTAAACCGAGGCGGGAAGAATGTGTTTCGGGGGGAGGGGAGCCTCCAGACCCACAAGCTGCACAGCAGAGTGGGATTCTTTGGGTGGGAGGGCGAGGAGGCAGTTGGATTCTGTGGTGGCCTCTATGCAGAATATATTTGAACGATAGGATATGGACCAGTGGCTTCCTCAAACACACGACAGTCAGAGCGACATGCAGAAACAGTTAAACAGTGTTTGACCTGCTAGTACTTATCATGCATTTCCTACAACAACAAAAAAACAAACACACACAATACAAACAACATTTCTGAGAAGTACAAGAAACGGACACAGCTATTTTAAATGACTGCATGTCTTTCCATACATCATGAGGACGCATTTACCTGTTGTCTCTGCCAATCATGTCATCAAAGGCCTTAGACAGACGTTTGAGCCTCCGGAGTCCACTGGACACAGACTCTAGATCCTGGTCAAATGCTCTGTTACAGCAGAGAAAACAAACAGTCAGAGCAGGGAAATCTGCTAAGAATTAAAGCTACAACAATATGTATAAATGTGACTTTGCAGCAAGTAAATAATAAAAGGACTCACTGCCTCTGATTCTGTGTGTTTGGGGAGGCAAAGGGACTCCGTAACGCAGCCATTCGGACCAGCTGCCTCCGGCCTCTAATCGTTTTCACCCCACGAACAGCAGCCTCGGGGGTCTTTCTCCCTTTAGAGCCTGGAGTACGCCCAGGGGTGGCGGATGCCCTGGGGGTGCGTTTGGGTGTCGCACCCCTGCGAGGGGTACGCCTTGGAGTGCGAGGATTTGACACACCAGCTTCTTCTTCGATGCAGGACTGACCAGGGGTTGCAACCAAACACTCCCCCCTTGAAAACTCCTTAGTCCTCTGCAGCCTCTGGGGGGGGGGGGGGGGGAGAGACGATAATGAGGAGGAGGCAAATGACTGTTAACAGCTGTTGATCCACATTACATAAAAAATAAGGACAAAGCAATTGATTGACGGGGATCTTAACACACAAAACCCACGTACCTGGTACACTCCGGTGATGGAGTTCCGAGCACTGCGAGTAAGTTTGCGGGCCGTGCCGGTTTTTGGTTGCTCCTTCAGGGTTTCACAAGTGGGTTTCTCGGGGAGGGAGCTGGCCTGGACAGTACGTAGCGGGAGCCGCTTGCGCAGAGACATTCGCAGGGAGTTGAGCGAAGACGAGGATCGAAGCTTGCGAAAGCGGTCTGGGGCCTCCGGGGAGCCCTCTGCCTCGTCAGACTCATCCAGGACTGTATGTGCACGCCACACTCCCACCACGGCTCTACCAACTCCATCCATCACCGAGGACGACATGCTGACTGAACTGAAGTACAAAAATAGATAAAACAATAGAGTCTGTGACAATGTATTTGAAAACAGAAGATTTGAATAATGTGCTGGAACGATCAATGTGTTTCTCGATTTACTTAATAGAAGTTCCAGCAATTACAATTTCAGAGATATTGGAAGATATTTTGTTTCTCTCTGTTCATCATTAAACTGAATATCTTTAACAGTTTTAAGGGATTCAGCCCCAAAATAATATAATAAAAGTGGAGAGGGTATTGATTTGTGCTCATGTTGCAACATATTATATGGTGCTATAATGAGCCTGCTGCAATCGAAGTTATGACTCATTTGTACTAATCTAATTTGTGTGGTTTTATCTTAAAGTGAACTCCCTTTTTAAGCTTACGTTACAGTTACGGCTGAACAGAAAGATCCTTTGCACATCTACTGAGAGACAAACGTGTAAGAGAAAAGTGAGTGGACAAAAAGCAAACCAGTTGCAGTGGTTTGTTTACAAGGTTTCGGTGGTAGACCTTCATCAGGCAAACACCACAAACAAATCACAGACAGTAAAACACAGTGTGTAGGAGTATGGCTAAAACATACTATTTCTATGTGGCTTTAATTTGTTTTTGATGTAGGAAAATCATTTTACAGCCCCTCCTCTGTGCATTGCGACCCCTAGGTTGGGAGCCACCATTTCAAAACCTCACATTCAAATCGTGATAGCCTCCCTTTTTTAAAACATATCGTCTGACAATAAATGCAACAATAGATTCATCAGTGATAATTATGATTAGTTGCAGCTATAAATGAAACAAATAACTACAATATGCATTTGTATGCAAGAGTTTGGGATTAATAACAATTGACATGTTTCTTCGATTGAAAGTTCACGAAATAACAAGTAACAGTGAATCAAAGAAATCAATTCAAAGACATGTTATTGATATGTTTGCCACAGCTTTGCACACCACTGAAGTAACTATTGGAATAAAATAAGCTAAATGTGATGTATAAAAGTATCTGTGTTTAGACACGAGGTGATAACATGTCACACTACATGTATAGAAGTTGATTCAAAGCAGAAACAACTACATATTAAGAAAGATACAAACAGAATGAATTCTTTATTGTCCTGTGTTTATTGTTAGATGAGGTTTTCATGCTCTGCCCGTTTGGACGTAACCAAAACGACTCCATTGAAAAACACCGAGAGTAACAGTGATTTAACGGTATTACTGAACTTAAATCACGTTAAGCAATAATGAAGTTTTACGGCAGCAAATGGAACGAACTTTGATAAACAAACGGAGGCTTGTTCCTGAGAAAACACGACGATCAGAAGTAACGACGTTAGCTCGACGGCGATAACGCTAAATTGGATTAACGTTGAATAAGTGAAAATAAGAGAAATAAACGCGGTTAAATAACAGTGTCGTGTGTCGTTAGTTCACCTGGAAGTTGTGATGCTCGGCTGCTCGGCTGTTCGGCTGTTCTTCTTCTTCTTCTTCTTCTTCTTCTTCTTCTTCTTCTTCTTCTTCTGCCTGTTGCTCTTTCTTTCTTTCTCTGTTTGAATTTGGCGGCGGACACAAACACGCACAACCACACACACACACACACACACACACACACGCATTAACCACGCCCGTCACGCAAAGGCACCCAGAGTGACGTCATACGCTACGTCTCGGAGGCACCATGAGGACAAGTTCCTTAAAATGTTTTGATTATATAATGTAATTGAACTTATATTGACACATTATAAACTAACTAAATTCACTAGCTGAGGGAAGATACACTTTCCTGTACTTTATACATATGCAATGATGATTATAACAAAATTAATTGCAAGAATGTAATGAGGCTAAATGTTCTTATTTTGGGCAAAGAATTTTATCGTATCAATGAATTTTTGTGTCTTAAAATAAAAATCTTTAAACTTGTGAAAAAAAAGACAAGTTGGAGGTAATTTTGGTTTTCTTATATTTGTGTTTATATTTACCATAATGTATTTTTTACGAAAAAGGCAATAAGACTGTTGGAATATTTCCTAATCTCTCCAAGGAGGAATAATGTGAGGGTTATGTTTTCTTTCTTTTTGTTTTAAATCTTATTTTTGTTTTGATTTATCTTTTATCTTCTGGTGTCCATTTCGTGGGGATGGTATACAGATCAGTAATCTGTGTCAAGATATTTTTGAATTTGTCTTGGATAATGTGTCTCACTTTTATACCTATACTGGAAAATATATTTGTTTTTATTAGTTTTTTAGCTCCAACACAACTTACAAAATAATTCTTTGTTAATTACCTCAATTATATTTCTTGTTAAATTCAACATTCACCAATATGCATTCACTGGTAAAAAAAAAATGTAATAGCTCACTTTCTAAAAAGAAATGAAACCATATATATTTGATACAGTTGAAGATTATATTCAGACAATTGAAAGAAAACAGACTATGTAACATGAGTTGCACATTTTAATACAACAGTCCAGCAATAAAGCTTATCATTGGGAAGTTTATAATGTGGCATCTTTATTGGCTTGACGTGAGAAGCATGTTGATTCAAATTGGTTTGAGGCCAAATAATTCTGTTTCTGAATTTCAGCTTACTGAGAAATGTTACAAATAATTTGTGTACAATTTATAAGGGAGACGCAATGTGGCAAACACAATCTCACATGGTCCAACATAGCAGAGTCACCATGTCAAGTTGTTAATGTCTATTGTTTATATTTTAATGTGTGGGATTGTCTGAATTATTTTTCCTGTTATTCATCATATTACTTTCCTTTTATTTAAAACAAAAACATATGAAGAAATCGTCCTCCAAAAGTACCATTGCATATCACCAAATCCAAATTACATTTAGATACATTGATACTGATGTCATCAACGATAAGTTAATATTTCATCATGTTTCTATTGTCTATTGTTCAACTCTATCTCCCTCTCTTATCATAGCACTCACTATAAAATCATTAAATAGAGAAAGAGATAGCCATGCTCATGTGTTACATAATTTACATAGAAAATAGATTATTTGTCCATTGGCACAGAAAGTGAAGCTTTGTCATTCACTCACATTCATATTTAATTATGTCTCTGCACATTTACAGTAAAATGTCATCACCATTGTCAGAAAAGGATTTAAAGTAAAGTGTCCAGCAGATGTCACTGTAGACCTGCATGTGAGCCGCTTCAGAGAACAAGTGCATTGAGATCTTTGTCTGTGTCCTCGTTTTTGTTTTAGTCTGAGGTACTTTAATAAAAAAAAATATTAACAAACCTACGTTTTCACTCTTCATTCATTTTTAATATAAGTGTTTTTGTCTCATGAAAATCGTGATGACCCTGTGTCTGGAAAACAACTTTCAACTTGACAAAATGGGCGGCTAGATTTGGTGTTAGACAGTGTTGAAAATGTTCCCAGCATGACAGCAGAGCTACATGACACACAGCAAAGATCAGTGTATTGAGAAGGATATAGACGGACATTTTCTCCATGTCTGCACAGTGATTAGTTTGAGTTTGTTCAAAAAAGTCATGAATCAAATCTTCATATCCTCATTTTGTCATATTATCCCACTGCTCGGAGTGCGATTTACAGCTCCAGGCATTTCCTGGCAGCTTCTTTATTTTCACAATAAAAGCTGTGACTCAGACAATAAGTTTCATACTGACTTAACACCTGCAATCCTGTCAAACGTGTTCTCATCCCTGATGGGAATTGCTCTATTTTATGTGTTTTTTTTTTTATTGGTGAAGAACGCCAAGACCTTGACCTCCACAACATGGTAGTCCCGGTCCTTTTTGTCTCATTAAGAGTAAATGTATAACACGATTTTAACGAGCCTTGATTGTATTGTTGAGTCAGGAGTTAAAGTTCAGATGTGAAAACTAGACACAGAGTTTTTGACTCTCAGTCCGTTCTTTGATGAACATGCATCAGACAAAACTGTTTATTCAGCTGTCTAACAGTTTGAGAGATATGTCTCTGAAACCTGCATCTACTTTTACAATGAAAGTTCTTATTCTTTTAAAAGAGAAACTACTTTTCTTTTGTCTTATAATCTGAGTTAAACTAGATTGAGGCACAGCAGACAGACACAGCATGTGGACATAAATGACAAATATACTTGGGCATAATATATGCATCTATCATACATTAGCAATCAGAAAACAGCAGTGTTGAATATGTCTGTCAATTTGTAATTGTATAAGGAATAAATGCATTAAAGTTCTTAAACTAAAATGGAACCCCTAAATTAAAATAAGCCTTGAGGGCAAGAGTGACACCACGGAAAATGATATCCTTAATCTCTGAAATCACGGCTTACATTTGTTCTGTTCCCAGTGGGGTCCCCACATTGTCAGGGAGCTTTCAAGCTTGGCGTGGGAACAAAAGTACATTTATTGCAAAGATATGAATGAAGGATACAGGTGATGGAGTCTTAAAAGCTCACTTCTGCATCACAGGGTCAGGGAGCATCACAGTATGACAAGTAACCAACACAAAAGAATCATGTCAAGGCTCAATGTGGAACATTTCCTGGATTCCACTGCCATTGTCATTGATTTCATGACAAACATGGTTACAGTTGACAGCATCAATTATCCACACGTTAAAACTCTTGTTTGAAAACCACACATTGTGGTTTTAATGGGGATTTATTCTCGACACAGCCTTCCTAGCTGTTTCCCTTTGATTCCAGTCTTTATGCTTTTATGCTGGCTCTAATGTATTGGTCTCCAAACTTTCAGCAAGAATGAAAACATGTGCTTTTTCTATGATGTTCAACCTTTCCTCTAACAATGTCAAACATAATCTAAAATTAAATACTAGGCCTACGTAAGTGGGTATTTGTGGAGAGGTGCGACGTCTTCAAGGCCTCATTTGGTGAAGTTGAGAAGACGGCTATTTTGGAGACTACTTGCAGCACTGTCAAGAGATAAAAAAAGTATTAGTGGGTTCAGTTTGTAATGAGGTACGAGTCGATCACTGAGTTATAAGTCCATGTGTTTTGTTTGTTACCTTTGTGATTTTTCTCCATCGTGAAGCCACGGCAAGAATGGCTGTGAGGCACACCACCACCACCCCCGCTATAATGGGCATCAGAGGGAACTTCATGACCTTGTCTGCAGATGAGGAATCATCAGAAGATCATCAGCCCACTTTTGGTTGAATTCATCATTTCAGTAAAATTACAGCATTATTGACTGTGTGAACTGACCCGTTACTGTGACTTGGAAGCCCTTCTTGTACTCTCCATAGACGGGAGAATTCGCCAGGCACCAGTACGAGGCTTCGTGCAGGCTTTTCTCCACGCTGTTGGCAATCAGTTGGCTTGTAACGCCGTCATTGGTAAACGTGAAGCCGCCTGCTAATAGATCCACTGTGCTTCCATTTACTGTCCATACCACGGAGGAGACTGGTGGATTGGCCAGGATGTCACACTGCAGGACGAGCACTGAGTCCTCTTCCACGATGAGATCCTCTGACCCCATGAGCGGCGGGTGGTCTGAAGAGGAACATAACAGAGAAAAGGTAAATACAGATAAAGTGTTGTTTTAGAAACACTTTTGATTATAGTTTTTGTTTTTAAAGATAAGTGAAGGTGTATCTTGTAGCATTTTTAGCCGCTAATGGCATGGCTCTACGTGCTGGAATATCTTATGTCTGTTGGTCCACAACTTTGGTGCAGACTGGAATATCTCGGTTTTCCATTAAATATTGACATTTAACACTTATGTCTTTACAACAATTTATGGCAATTCATCTTAATGTTGTTGAGATATTTACTCAGGTGGTGCACTGACCAACATGGTCACAGTGGTGGATCTAGGATTTTCCTCAATCAGGAGCCATGAAGGGACAATGACTTACACAGAGAGACCAATTATACGTCCACCATCCATTCACAACTCCTGATTCAGTAAGATGCACATTTAAGTCGTTCCCTGTTAGCTCTATAGCTTTGAGCAAAGCCACACATACTTAGAAACCTGTTCAAGCACATTTTGTACTTCAAGAAAAGTTCAGAAAATACAAATTCTTAACAAATTGTTGCATTAACGTTTCGTAATGTTAGTGAGTGACAATTTTTTTTTAAAGACTACTGACAATCTGGGCTAATCAGATTGCAGCTGGGGCCGGTGTCCCCCTGGCCCCACCCCTGGATCCTCCCCTGCATTGGCATCCCTTGCATAGCAACAAATCAGTTAACCATAAGAAATGTGTTATTTAAATGATTAATCTCAGCATTTATTTAAAGGGACTCACATGTGACGTTCAGGGTGACTGAGTCACTATTGGAGGCATTGCTGCTCAGATGGCAGGTGAACGTGGCGCCGTTATCTTCTTGGATGACAGGGGTCACACATACTCGGCTGCCATTCTTTTTATTTTCTTCCATCAATCTGACCATGGCGCCATTCCTCAGCCACACCAGGTCTTCGTCGGGCTCAGTCTCAGAGTCGCCGTCAGACAGGCAGAGCAGAGACACAGTCCCCTCCAGCTCGGTCTGAATCACACCCTCACTACCTACGACTGAGTCAGACTGAATCCTGACGCCTTAGCAGTGATGAAAGTTTAAAGGGTCATTACGTGAAGCAGTAAAAACTCTTTAAATGAGAGTCAGATTAATTGTAGGTGACCTGAATCGCAAATCCGAAACAGTTACCTAATGTCTGCGTTGCACAGAGGAGGAGCAAATGGAAAAGATGGGGTGTGAACATCAGCTTCATTTTACTGTTGTGTGGATGAACCTGTTAATAAAGCACAGATTATCAGAAATAGCTTTCATACAGATTTAATGTCAAATTCTCATTACCTCCGCCAAGGAAGTTATGTCTTCACCCCTGTCCGTTTGTGTGTTGGTTGGTTTGTTCATGAGCAAGAAAAGGCAAAAACTACTGGACGGTTTTTCACAAAACTTCCTGGAAATTTGGAATTATGTTTCACCTTCTTCAACATTGCGAGATAGGCCGTTTTTCAAAATTATCAATGAATTCTCCCAGGGAATAAATTTTCTTTCATCTGTCAAACTTAATAAACTATATTTCTCTTTCAGTTTATCAAAGTTGAGCCCAACCTTAATCGTGTGCCTTCCTTTTATGCCCTAAACAATGGAATAGGTTTACAAAAAATAAAAAAAGGCTACCATTCTTCTTCTGTATTAAAAATATTCAAAGTATGACAAAAGATATGCCAAGATTACGAAACAGCAGTTAAAAACCACAGGATATGTGACAATCCTTGTCATCGCGATTTTTGTGCACAGTCCTAACGATTAAATTCTCCCCAGTGTTTCACATAATTTAGACATTTGGAGAAGTCTGTTTTTCTACAAAGACACAGTTTGTATTCTACAGACAGACTCTTATTACTGAGAGATAATATCAAAATAACAGGTGTTTTCTTTAAGATATCATTTGAGTAACTTGTTCCTCCTTTATACGTTTTATTTAACAGCACACTGCCAACGCTCTGGGCTCATAAATGCGCTACATTCATAAAACTACACTATAAAAACTACCTGTAAAACTAATGATACATGACACCTTATTTGTATTCATATATAAAGATTATACATTTTTTGAAATGGCTGAGAGGTTCTTACCTGACAGTGTTACTTTTTCCTAATTCTTGTCTGCGTTTTATGCCTGATGTCCCCTCAGTGTGAATATGAAAATGTGGAGGACTTTCTACGTCTTCGGCAGCTCTTATATGCTTCACAAGTCGATGAGGACACTTTTATAACTTCCCTCGCTCGTTGTTAAATGGCTTTCTCATCATTCCAGTTGCCCGTCCCTGTCAACACCCTTTCAATCTTCCCACGTCCCGTCTTTCTCTCGCTCTCTCAGTTTAATGTGTAAACACAAGGAATGTGTTTTAGTGGCTGTAGTCATAATAATGGCAGTATAATGTCTTGGTTGTTGAGGAAAGGATTTAAATACATGTTTTATCTATGCTTTCAGTGGTTAAATGATTGTATAATGCATTGATAGTTTTGGTTAAAATTATATAATTTCAAGTGCTTTTAGGTTTGCATTTTATATTTAGAGATTTAATTCTATTTAACGTAAATATTATTCTATTTGATGCCACAAAGGAAAAATTCTGACCCAAAGCCAAATAATGACCCATGTCAATATAGGTAGAATTGTGGTATTAAGAAATACATTAAATAATACACTGTCCTCCGATAGTCCACTGGTTCAGATTTTAATGCCTCAAGTGACATGGAAGCAATATCCTACACCGCCTGGGTTACAGCTTTTAGAATGAGGTTTAAATGGTCATAGGAATACATCTGAGCAAATTTAATGGATTATAAAACTATAATTATAGTCAGATCTGCTCATGTCATTAATGGGGCAGTGATATTAAAAGCCTATTAACTATTAGGCATCCACATGGTCGGTAATTTATTAATTTATGTTTTTATTTCCAGATGTCCCTCCAGCTGCAGCTGATGCTTTAAGACTTTAGATTATTTGTTTGTCTGATGTTGTAGTTTATTCCTCGTTTGGGAAGAACGCCGTTCTGCTGTCGGTGTCTAAACGTGGGATTGTGTATGTTTGGTATGTCCGTTTTAATGATGCCAGATAATGAAAAGTTAACCTGGGTATATTTGGCCTTGAAGCCCACTGGAGCAGTGCTTTGCCTCCTGACAACCCAAACCCACATGTCAGATCAGCTCCGTCCCCTTCTGCATCATCTCAGCAGCTGTCGACACCGTGGGCTGAAAAACTATCAGACACTGTCTCACTCTGGCCAAATGTGGATTAAACAGCTGTGTTTCACCAGCAGCAGCAAGACGCGGCATCATGATCTTACCAAACCTTATTGACATCAAACGTTTTCCTGCAGAGCAAAGGAGCGAGCTGCCTCACACAGATATGATCACTGATCCGTAGGAATGTAGTGACTGTGTACAACAGCCGTCCCTCTCCCCCCCACTAGAGAGAGACGTTGATCAAGTGAAAAGGGTTTCTTCAGCTGCAGTCACTTATAGGTTCAGTGTGTAAGATTCAGGTGAAAGGGAGCTATTGGGAGAAAGTGAATATGTTTTCACTAGTGTGTAATGATATAAATTGTACGAACGGTTGTTTTCTTTACTCTAGAATGGGCCCATTGTATTTAAATACTTGTTTATTATTATTATTATTATTATTATTATTATTATTATTATTATTATTATTATTATTATTATTATTATTATTATGTTTTTACAGTAGTCCAAACTGGAAAAACTAAACACCTTTTGAGCTTTTATGACAACTGAAAGCTACCACAGTAGCTTGTCCCTGAATTCTACACACTGAACCTTTAATGAGTCTCACAAGTTATGGTTTCAATCATTCATGCTTCAGTGTATCTCGGTGTGATGTATATTCACACCCTTTATTTCATTAATTTAGTTATTTAATATCTGCTGTATGTTTGTACAAGTGGGGTCCTTCAAAAGTGAATTTCAAAGCATTAGAAGCACTGGACTTTTTAAAAAGTTGGTTAGTAATATTCAACCTTTGACAGCTTCTTCTATCTGCTCTTTAAAAAAATCAGTGGGATCAAAGATTAAAGGTTTGCAGCTATTGCAGCACATGTAGGAAGAATGTGTTCCTTATGATGTTGCACAATTGTCGAGCTAGTAACCCGCCCCTCCGCACACACACACCTAAAGTGTCTTCAGCTTTACTATCTATGCTGATCGCTGCTTTTGTTGTCACTTATACTAAAGGTCAACAAGTGTTTGATCGCGTTGTCTTTACAACTGAATTAGACTGACGGGGAATTGGGCCATGCTGTTTTCCCAAATGATACATGATCAACTCTGCACTTCCTGGTCCTGCCTTTTTCTGAGAAGCTAGAGCGAAGTACGTTGTAGATAGATAAATAAATGTATAAGTTACTAAGCTCTGTCCAGGGGAAAAAAAATTACGAATGCAGCTGGTGAGCATGTGACCGAGTTGAGGATGGCAACCCCATGTCAGTGGTCAAAGTACACCGAGAGGCAGATATGATAAGTGGTTCTACATGTGCACACACAAACACAAAAATTTAACCATAAAACTTGTAGGTATTAATCAAAGCCTTTATATTGTTGATGCCAGAGCTGCTTGTGTACAGCGTGCGAACAGGCATTCCTCGTCAGATTACTGCTGAGCCCTGTACACACACACACACACAACTATCCTTATTAGGATTTTGCATTGACTTTCATTGCTGTGGACAGCCTAACTAAAACCTTATCCTTAACCTCAACCATCACCAATTCATGACTTACCCTAACCTTAAAAAACTCTTTACCCACGCACACACCCACAAACACACGCATGAATCATGTTAACAAATCACTCTCACTCACTCGCTCGCTCACTCACACACTCACTCGCTCACTCGCTCACTCACTCACCTGCTGTATCCCCCTGGTCTCATGTCAACAAACATTCATCCTGCTTTGACCCCCTTTTTTTTCGTTTGCCCCTCCTGTATTCATTCTCTCAACCCCATCCTCCCGCCAAACCACATTATTTAATCAATAACATTGAAGAAGTGCATGTGTTGTGTTTCTAAACCCAGATAGACCGACTGACCCTCTTACCCTTGCTCTCTCTTTTCCCTCTCCCTCCCTCCTTCCCTCCCTCCCTCCCTCCCTCCTTCCCTCCCCCTGTCCCGTAGTTTTTCTCCCTTCTCACTCATCTGTCTTCATTCTCTGTGATTAAATGGAGAAGCTGGGTTCCCCGGAACCTGCACCCCCTTCGCTGGGTGCAGAGCCCGTCACTGGGCTTTCTGCTGCCAAGGCGGCCGAGGCTGAGGAAGACGAGGCCATGGCAGCAGCCAGTTCCAAACTGTGTCAGTTGGCATGGGTGAAAAGGTGGCTGCCACTGGCCTACAGAGTGGAACTCTACCAAGTCCTACACCTCACGGGCCCACTGGTGAGTAGGGGAAAGTTGAAGCGCTGGTGGGGGGATTGGTATGTTCGTGCCTCAACTGTAAAACAACTGTATTTGTTGCAGAGTTTCTGTTGAATGTGCCCTGTTACATAATATAATCAGATCAATCATTTATCAAGTCTGAAATGTATATGCAATATGCAAAAGCTGAAATAACATGGTTTCTATGCTGCATGTCAGTCAACGCTGATTGCACAACACTGCTCTTTAACTTACGTTAACAGATAAGCTGTCTGAACACGTTAACGGCAATACTTTGCCGCTTTGATCAGCTTCCCCTGATCAAAGATGTGCTGTTTGGAAACAATCTCTGTTTGTTTCTACAGCTGCTGTCTCGGATTCTCAGCTTCCTCCTGACGTTTGTCATCACCATATTCTGTGGTCACATTGGCAATGCAGAGCTGGCAGGATTTGCACTGGCCTCAGCGGTACGACCTATACTCCTTTGTAGCATATAGACAAATTGTAATTATAAGTATATAAATTCTTCTTCATATAAAACCACTACTTCTACTTCTCTTGCTGCCATTGATGTTGCTATAATTTCTTCTATATAGGGATATCATGATCATCTCTATACTTGTGTATACCTGTAGGGCAGTGGACATCTACTATCAGTTGCTATCAATATTATACTGAGATCACAGATCTTCAGTAACTGATGTGATGTGGTGTCCGTACCTCATCATACATATACAATACTCTGATATTATATTCCAAAACAAAACCTCACATCAACACCTGCCATGCCACATGGGGTACAGACCGGAGAACACAGGTAAAACAGTAACTAGCTGTTATGCAATAGATGTACAAACAGAAAAAAAGTATTTTAACTCAGCACACATTTTCTCAATTAACCCTATAACCTCCTCTCAGAAGTCCAGAGTCTTAAAACAGGACCAGATGTCTATACGAAACAAAATGGAGGATACTCCATTGTTGATATGCCACAATTGACTGTCCTAACCTTTCAGCCGACACACAAGCTGAGGCCATGGTTGTGAAGAGCAGTTAACTCAAACGTAAACGAGGTGTATCTATCTAGTTTTGCTTGGTAACTGATTACTGTGTAGCAGAACAAAAACAACATCTTCAAGCTGTTTATCTAATGTGACTGCAAGGCTACAGCTAGCACCTTGGAATGATGTGTGAATGTTCCCAAGTTCAATTCCATTGAGATTTAAATGTCTTTATTGCGAGACCCAAGACTGGCAGCAGAAATATGTTAAGCAAAACGACATAACAAGAATGTAAATCAAGGCGCTTCCCCACCGACCTTGTTTGGTCTGGACCATCAGATGTTTTAGGTCAGTCTGAACAAAAATAACAGGAGTAAAAGCTGCCTTGGACCACGGTCCAGACCAAAATTTAGTCTGGACAAAAGAGGTGGTCTTGGTCCGGATCACACTGAACCATGGTTCAGCTCATTTGCAGTGTGAACATTTGTATTTGAATAGTTTGGACTTTGGAAAAATTGCAGTTGAGACAGATTCAAACATTAGAAGAAGAAAAAGAAGCAGAAGTGTTTCTCAGTCTTAGTCTCCAATATATAAAGTTTAATCAACAAGGACTTTCATTTGGCACATTTAAACTAGTGTTGAGTACTGTACCTGACTTTAGTGATGCTGGTAGTAACTCTATAATTAGACACAGACAAACAATCAAAGTCAAGTATAATTCAAAACAACCCACGTAGGTGATAATGACAGAACGTACGTATGTCACACAAAGTCCTTAGTCCCGCCCCTAGATTGGAATGGAAAACCAAAACTAACTGGATCAAGTGCAAACAATGTAACAAAGACACAAACCTTGGTTGGGACCTTGTTTGGGACTTTTTGGTGTGAAAACTCCCTAAAACCACACATTAATGATGCACATGGACTTTGTCAGCACCAGTTAGGTTGGCCATCTTGGTCTGTCTTTGGCAAACTACACCACATGTTGAACTCTTTTCAGCAGAAGCTCTTATACTTTGGCTATCTTCCATTCGGCACTGGGAAGATGGCATAACGTTTGCTTGTGTGAGCATTTGTGTTGGCGTCGGGTGCCCACAGCTCGCATGAAGGAATTGTGAGAGCAGAACGTAACTACAGTGAGGTTCAAAGAGACTTATGGTCCCCACCTGAAAATCAAATCAGTGAGTTTCAAATTGCAACAAGCTGCAGTGTGGGGATGTTGACTCTCAGCCGAATGGAGTGTATCAACCCTTTCACATTAAAGGTGCAAATTTAAACACGGGCTACCTGACTGAGAAGACCAAGAATAAGAGCAACCCATGCAGCAGATTAAACTAACAGACAGGGTGGCAACCACAGTGTGTCTGTACACTGTCTGCTGAACCTGTGCTTGACTGAAGCTTAACAACCATCCAGTCTATACTGAACAATCAAATCGTGTGGGGCTATCTGAGCTTATCGCAAAACAAGCCATTGTACTTGTAATGTAGAACAAATTATGCAATTTCCCCCCTGGGTGTCTGCATGTAGCTGAGCCACCTTTTGCTTTGACAAGGTGTTTACTCTCAGGGGTATTTAAGTCATGTACAGGGAAAGAGTCAATTCAGTAATCTCCTTTCCATATTTCTGGGGTATTTTATGCCTTTGTTAGAAATTTGAGTCACAGGCAGAAAAGGTTGTGAGAATTGAAAATGTAATAAAGTTCTAAATGTGGGATTTTGTGATTTATGGTAAAAGCTGCTAAACCCCTATACCACCACATGACTGCAAAAGTCATAATTATGTATCCCTTGGCAACATAAGAGCATAATGAGCTGAGCCGGAGGGGTGTACAGTTTGCACAACATCTGTAGACAAGCTCTGATGTACTGGCTGGTCACTGTCTACAGAAGCACTCAAAGACTGAACCATGTGCTTATCACTGAAGGCTAGCCTGGATTGCCACAACAGCAGTTTATGTCAGACATGCCTGAATGCTGGAAGATTTGAGTGAGTGAATACAGATAAGAGGCCTTGCTGACAGGGTGTCTCTTACTTCCAACTGGCTGTAAACTCTTATCTGGTCAGGTGCCGGACCAATTGGGATGTGTGAAGAATGGCAAATACAGTAGATTCAGACATGATATTCTGGAAAAGTTGGTCTGAGCTTCTTCCTGGACTTCCCAGAGTGTGGCGTCCATGTCCACCTGTAAGAGCATGATGGTCTGAGGTCGGACACACTGACAGTGGAGTAAATGAGCAAGCCAAAATGCCCTGTATGCAGGGGACGGATCCAGGGGTGAAGCCAGGGGGGGACTGGCACCCGTTGAAATCTGATTGGCTCTTGAACTCACTTACTAACAATACTAACAATAAACACAGATTTTTATTTTCTACGTTTTTGGAGGAACACAATGTGCTCACAGAGTTAAACGTAAACAAACTATAGCCCCTGTTTTAGAAAAATTCTAGACGTGCTACTGCCTGTCCAGTCCATATACATGCTTCAAAGCTTGTGCTCAGCCAGGAAAATATCAAATATACTGTTGTAACTCCATAACTTACACAGCATTTCGCTCCCATCATCAAAATGAAGCCCATCATGTTGTATGTCAGAGTAGGTAAAACATGATGGGCAGACGGAGTATCTTCCTGCTTTGCTTTTATGGCAGCATATCCCCATCATGCACAGCTTTAGCCCCGTTTCTGCTCTTGACGTATAGTATTGATGTGTGTGAACATAATGCCTGTTGGACTGTTTTGTCTGGAATCCTTCACATTAGCTGCAGAAACAGCGGAGGTGTAAAAAAGCTGGGTGTCTAGACATTACATAAATGTATGTATTACTCAAAGTTACAGACATGGACAAAAAAGGAGAATGAGGAAATCTATTTTTACAGCCAAAACCTAATGTGCAGATTTTGTTTGTGTCTGATTTCCCGCATGTCAGACCATTAACGTGACCACCACTTCAACAGGCTATGGCCTTGCCCTGGCTTGTGACACGCTGATTTCTCAGGTGAGCAAACCGCCGTATCTCCACCTTATTATTTTTTGTTGTGCGTTGGAACATATGTAATCAGATATAATTGTGGTTTGTGCTTTGCAGACATTTGGCGGCAAGAACATGAAACGTGTGGGAGTAATCCTACAGAGGAGTTCACTCATCCTGTTGCTGTTTTGTCTGCCCTGCTGGGCTATTCTCATCAACTCTCACAACTTACTACTCATCATGCACCAAGAGGCCGAAGTGGTGAGGTACACTGAACACATCGTCTTCGTAATCCATTGAGGGCAAACTGTTGTTTGTTTAAGGATAAAAAAAAAAAAGCTCATCATTACCTTTATCTTTAGTCCCTTGGCTTTTATTATCTAATTGACTGTATCACTGACATCTAGGTTATTCCAGGTTAGTGTTTACAGAGGTATGGTGTGTGGATGTGTATAAGTTCAGCTTTGTTTGGGCATTTATAAATGTATATGTAAACATCCATAAAATTCATTGCATTTGTAGTTTTCCTACATTTAAATATATGTGATTATTACACATGCATCTCCAGGCAGTATAATTTGATTCATATCATTGTATGTATTTCATATTGAGGGAACAAAGTAAGTTAGATACAAAGCTTTCATATAGACTTGTAGACCTATTGTCAAAGTTTTCACTGCACTAAATTAATGTTGCTTCGTTTTCCTTCAGAATTGCCCAACTCTACGTGATGGCCTTTTTACCAGCTGTTCCAGTGAGTGCACTAAACTAAAACACTCCCGGGAATTGTTGTTCTCCCAGGGGATCACAACTTCTATTGCCGTATTCAACACATGTATAATGTTATATTTCTGCAGTTACTTGAGCCACAGTATTGGCATATTTGAATCAGTCGGAGGTTCAGTACTAAACGAAGAAATGCAAATCAAGTTTAGGTGTAAAGAGAACCCTAGAATATGCAAAGTGGCGAATGAGGCAAGGAATCAACTCCGATCAAGTCTTCAAGTCATCCAAAGACTGATGTGTGTTCCAGTGTTGTTCAGTTAAAATACCAAAACAGAAAACTCCCTGGCCTCATTTCAAACCATGCACTCTCTCACCTGACACTGTTAATAATCTGACCAGTGTTTGCTTAAAGCTTTGACGTGACCCAAGTTCAACAAGGACCTGAATTTAAAACACGTTTTGGATGTTGTGTAAAGGATGTGAGGCAGCTAAACTGAAATATCTTTGGAACTGCAGCATAAATACAGAAACACAAAATAATGGCACGACAAAATTTTAATCCTGTTGAGTTCATTTCTCTCTAAAAGCAATAATGGAAAAATGTGAGCAACTGTATCTCTGCAATGCAGGGGATAAAAACAGCTGTAGATAAGTGTGTTGAGTCGTGAAATGTTTAATTCTTGTAATCCAATGAAGTTGTATGAATGCCAGAGTGATTCAAAATCAACACGAGTAATCCATCATGTTGTACCTATTCCAATTACTGCCTTCATTTGACCCAGATAATCTAGTAAAAGTCAGGTGGTGTAATTGGAATATTCCCCATTAATATTTTCATCACGTTGTTAGCATGTTAACCCGATTTACACACAACATATCAATTATTGGACATGTATACAGTCGTGGTATCTGAGAGTTGTGCCACTTCTTTTCTGTAAACTGTTCCCTCTGTGTCTCCCTGCTACAGGCCATGTTACTGTATAACCTGCAGGTTTCCTACCTACAAAACCAAGTAAGTCCACGAAACCGCTGCACTGAATTTATGTATGATTAATACAAGACATTATAATATTTTTTTAAGCCATGTAGTATGAGGCTCACATTTGTTCACAAGTGAAATTTTGATCCAGACATTAACGTCCCCCACAGGATGAAATATGTAAGTCCACTGATCTTTTAAGAGCGACACCTCAGGTCAAAATTTGAAATTGTCCAATACACTGGTTTATACCCTTAACAAAAAATTCCCAGCTACAAACGCTGCCATGTTGCACGCAGTAGATCGTGAAGTGGAGTAGCGCCACAGTACTTTGACACACTGTACATCGGTGTGATAAGAACTGGACATCTTTGAAAAAAATCTATTTGACGCGTACTTTGACACTTTGACTTTTTATTCTCATCTAAAACAGAGGAAGGGGTTTACCTATATGCAGCCAGCCACCAGGTGGCAATCAAGACGCTTTGGCTTCACTTATGGGGAGCAGTCATGTTGTCCATCTTTATACAGTCAATACTTTGTACCTGCAAGTCAAATTACATTCCCATTAGCTTCAGCTGTACTTGTGTTGAGTGCCAATAAGCAAATGCTACCACACTAAACTAAAATAGTGATCATAGTAAAAACATGTCCATGTTCGCACATGGGGAGTATGTCAGCATGCTGATGTTGGCACTGATGTTAAATCTCTGTACCTAAGAACAGCATAGTTCACCAAGGTGCTAGCACGACTGTCTTTGTCTTGTTATTGGAACTTTTTCCTGACATTGCTTTGAGGAATAATCAAAATCAAGTTAAGTTTCAGTTTGTTGTTCATGCAGTTGACTGTGTGTCCTTTTTGTTTGGCAGGGGATTATTCTTCCTCAGATGTACACGGCAGCAGCGGCAAACATTTTAAACCTGGGGGTCAATTACGTCTTAATCTTCAGCCTCCAGTTGGGCGTCATGTAAGTGCTGCCTCTCTGCTGACCAATGAAATTTAGTAGTTAAGCCTTTGGAGAAACTCTGTCGCTCCTCTGATCATTTCACTGTTGTTCAGAGAGGAGAGGTCCTGTGGATGGGTTTGGAACGAAGGGGACAGGAGGTCACGGAGCTCATTAGACTAGAATGTTGATCTGAGAAGAATCTGATCAAATTGAGTCAGTCCGACACTGATGTTTATTATCTTTACTTTATTTAGAGAGGGAGGCCGAGTAAAGAAAGGAGGGTGAGCTTTGACAGGAGTGGATCCAAGTCCAGCTGGACAAACATTTGATTCATTGTTTTTTTTCCTATTAGTCTTCAAGGATAAGACTGTCAGACATGAAGTGTGCTCAAACCACAATAACTTCAACTGTCTCAGTGCTGACGTACTATGACTCTTTCCTTCCCCCTGTCTTTGCCTGAAGAGAGGGATGGAGTCACAGTTAGACGTCAGCAGACACCTCTCCAATATGTAAAGATGTTCTGCCGTGTGTGTTTGCAGAGGATCAGCGATAGCCAACAGCCTCTCTCAAATCACCCTCTGCCTGCTGTTGTTTGGCTACATCAGATGGAAGAAGCTCCATCTGCAGACGTGGGAAGGTGAATTTATACACACAAACATGAATATCAAATCCTAAATGACCACGTCAGAATTTACGTTCCTAGAAATGCATCTAGGCCAAAAGGCAAAAGAAACTGTACGCAGTCTTCGGTCATCTGCCGTCCTCTACAGGCCATATTGAGTATGTTTTCTCCCTGTGAAACCATCTGCAGGCTGGTCCACTGACTGTTTGCAGGAGTGGGGCTCCTACATGAAGCTGGCTATTCCCAGTGTGTTTATGGTCTGCTTTGAATGGTGGATCTGGGAAATTGGCTCTTTCTTTTCAGGTCAGTGTTTTCTTTAAAAAACTTTAAAGTTCTGGTTTTGGACTAACATAGAAATTAATGAATCAAAAATGTTTGTCTCTTTGACATATTTTTTCTTCCATCATCAGATTAATAAACCAACACCATCCTAGGTTCAGTTTGCTTCCTGTGTTTGATCAATTTCTTCCTGAAGCTTTCAGGCGTGATGCTAAAGTCTTTGTTCATTTCTTTTGTTAATTTGACCTTTATCATACCAGGTATACTTGGTGAGCTGGATCTTGCTGCCCAGCATATTATGTTGGAAATAGGAGCCATAACATATATGGTATGTATCACCCATTAGTTATATCATTTACCAATAACTCTGCAATTATTTACTGTTGATAAAAAAATGTTTTTTACTCCTGTAAAGAGCCAGTCAATTTATCTTAGCTTAAAACTTTATAAAATTTCTGTTTGTTTGAAGATTTATTCACATGGCTTGACAATAGTGTTGATAAACACTCTCTGGAAGAATAAGCATTTCTACCAAATAGTTTCCTGAATGTGTAAATGACACTGAGGCCGGGTCTTTGCAGGTCCCTCTGGGTATTCAAGCAGCTACCTGTGTGCGAGTTGGCAATGCACTGGGGGCCGGACACACCGCCAGGGCCATAGTCACAAGCAAAGTGGCCCTGGTTCTATCAGGTATGAAGAGACACAATTGTATTATGGCCTGGTGTATAAATTATAATAATACAGTTAAACAGTCACCCCTGATGTAGTTTGCTTTCAGACATGCACTGTAGTCCAAACATTTTCCTGTAATTTTCTCCAATGGCTCTATGTGAGAACGCAGAAGATTGAATCAGTTGCTCTGGACATTTTCCAGAACTTTTTCCTGCCAGCCCCCGAGTAAAATGTTTGGAAAATGTCAGAGTGAGCTCATATGAGAATACAGCAGGAAAATGTCCTGAAATATTTTTTAAGAATACAAAAATCTCAGGACGACAAAGAGTTGCCACACACGATCAACACGCCGACAAGGTTGTCAGTGCATGCTCTCCTCAGAAGCCACCCTTCGCCTGAATGTTCCTGTTGTTGTGAACACGTCTGAACCGGACAATCTCCTGCTGAGTTCTTCACATGTGAAAGAACCTGATCTTGACCCAATTTTCTGGACTTCATGTCTGAAAATGGCTTTAGTTAAAGATCTCAGATACAGTGCACACCAGATGCAACCAGACATGTTTTATGTGAATCTGAAGGTCTTACGTATCGTATACAATGTCTTTGCTGCAGGACTGCTTGCCGTGCTCCAGGGTATCGTCATTGCAGGCTGTAAGCCCGTCATTGGCTACATATTTACCTCTGATGAGTGAGTTTCACACCAACATCCATTCAGTTCTGCACCATGTGAAGACAACTCTGTTTTCTGATGATCTTCTACTGTTTGTAGGAACATCGTGAAGCTTGTCTCAGGGAGCTTCACGGTCTACACATTTCTACAATTCTTTGATGCGCTCCTGGTACGTTATTACAGAACAGAACAGATGATCTTGTCTAATTACTGAACCCTCATGTTGAGTAGTACAGCTTTATACTTCTTTGTTTCACTGTGTGTGTTTTCAGTGCGTCTGCTCAGGGATTCTTGTCGGAGCTGGGATGCAGAAAATGGCTGCCTTGTCCAACCTGGTGGGTTACTACTGCATCGGTCTGCCAGTGGGAGTAGCTCTGATGTTTGCTGCCCAGCTCAGAATATTAGGTAATATTCACTCTATCTGTGAGAGTTTCTGCAAATAAGCTATAAATGAAATTTAAATTGAGCTGTTAATTACTGTGATTTTACACCAAACCCTTTTTTGGCTCAGGATGAAAATGTTATTATTTACACACTTTCATAATTTTACTCTTAAATGCAACAGCTGACACTGATCAGCGAGTGCATTGTCTTGAATGACACAGACATTGACTTGGTCATGAATATTTCTTGTATCGTCCAATGAGCAGCAACTTGGAAGTACGACAGCAGAAGTTTGAAATATTTGTGTCTATATTTGAATAGGTATTCATTAGTTATACCAACAAACCACACACACACACACACACACACACACACACACACACACACACACACACACACACACACACACACACACACACACACACACACCCAACGTGCCTTAAAGCTCTGACCTTGTGAGGTGTGTATCTTTGTGCTTGTTCCATGTGGAAACCAACCTGATGGTGAAGCTCTTTAGGAAGTTGAATGGATTTGAATTAATCTTTCAGAGTAGTTCAGAGTGTAATAATAATCATAATAATCATAATCATAATAGTCATAATCATAATAAGATATGCAATATGTTTTGTTCAGTATACATTAGTGAGAAATGCATCTTTTAAAAAAAGCATGTAATACCTCAGAGACTATTTAATTGAATAACATGAAATTTGGTACATTATGTTATGTATATTTATATTGCATTCAGGATGTATTATAATCATCCTGTTGACCTCCACACTTTTCCCCCAGTTCCATCATCAAATCTGAATTTTAATATTCATAAAGTCACAAAACTAATGATATTACCATCCACTTCAACTTTAATTTGTATTTATTTTTTTATGTTAGAATGCTAAAAATCTGCATGTCAGTTACTTGTGTGGTTGTATCTTGGAGCTTTTTAAACTAAATATTATGTACATTTTCTCTTGTTATCCAGGTTTTACTTGTATTTATGATGTGAAAACACTGGAGAGATTTACTTAAATCATCTGTATTTGTGTGCTTCTCCTGTTAGGCCTGTGGCTGGGTATCCTAATATGTGTTCTCTTTGAGACGGGTTTCTTCCTCACTCTCATCTACAAACTAAATTGGAAGAAAGTCACACAAAAGGTAGGATCTTCTTATCATCCTGTAAACTGAAGTATTTAAACATCTAGACAGAAAGGACTGACTACAGGAGTGTGAATGGGATCAACTGAAATGTCTTATCGGGTACATTTTCTGCGGCCACTAGGCGGCAGTCCCATCACTACATTGTTACGTCCTTACAGCACTTTCCCTGTAGCAACATTATTATTGATCTAAAGTCTTTTGTTTACATGATTTGTATACAGACACACACTCAAACATGTCACAAATTAGTCTTAATAAAGGCTTTTGAAAGGAAAAGCGGATGTTATTGGTGACAAATCTGAAACCTCTGAAAGAGATTTTTCTACATGAATAAAAATGGGTGTCATGAATTCCCCTCTAATGTGATTTCAGGCTCAACAGCGAGCTGGAAAGAAAGTGGTGGTGATACCAAAACGCCCTGTGAGTACAGTGCTGAGTGAAGCGATGGTGCCTGACGTCCCTGACGACCCTAACAAAGTAAGAGCACATGTAGATTGTTCTCACTTCTTTGTATGTGTGTGTTTTATCACACTCCACATGCACACTAAGTAACAGCATCATCTTTGCACCCTGAAGGCCCAGTCGGACGGAGAAGTCGTTCAGGAGTCAGATGGCTACAGTCCAGTTAACACCCAGGATCAGGAGCTGAAAGCAGGTCACGAGGCCGAGGGCAACAACACCAGCACGCGGGGCACTGAAGGCGATGCTGAGCAGAGCAAACACACTTCAAACACCAACACTCAAGAGCTACTTTCTGTCACTCAGCTGATCTTGCGTCGGGGACTCATAGTCTCGGTTATGGTTCTTATTCTGGCCGTAGGTGTTGCTTTCCACATCGCGTTCCCTGCTCCAGAGCCCTCCACTCAGAGCATGTCCAACTTCACCCTGAACTGGGCCAATGTCTCCACTCCCACCCCGTCGGCTCTTCTGGACCTGATCCCGACCCTCTGAGCCGACTTTCCCCTGTGAATGTAGCAGCTGAATACAGTTCTGACAAACTGACAATTCACAACTAGAGAGAAAAAGTGTTGAATTTTGCCCAAAATGACAACTCAGGTAGAAAAAAACTCAGGTTGTCATTTTATAAAACTTCAGCTCCACAGGGGCTGCTGCCTCTTTTTTACGCACAGAGAAAAAGATGTGTCCATTCTGCTCTGCTGAGAAATACCAGAGAAGTAGCCAAGGAAATATCAAGAGAGACTGAAAGTGACAGTTTGAACAAAGGTCTTGTCACAAAGATCATGTTTTAACCTGCACAGCCTGAGATGCTCAACTGGGACAAGAGGACACATTAGTTATAAACCTGTCACTAAGAGACCATGTGGGAATCAAGGAACAAATGTTTTTCCACTGACACTCTTTGATTTTTTTTAACTATTCTTGTCTCGATTTAAATATTGCACTGTGACATATATTCTCTTAAATCATTTTCTCGTGTTTTAACTTTTGATTGATTGTAAATATGCAACGTAAAATTGACATATTTACATGTAAATATGTAAAACTCTATATGAGTGAGCTATATGCTACTTTTCTTTTGCCAATCTCTAGAACACAGGTGTTTGATAAATAATAAGAGTTATTTTTTACTGTATATTTAGGGCCAATGATGTAATGCACTTTGATTGAAATCAATAAAAATGATTTTTTTAAAGTGTGGGAAAATATAAAGAATACACAGGTATGTTCAAGTCCAAAAAAACACAAAATATCATTACACCAAGACATTTGCATTAAATAGCTTGAACTTTTATTTTCTGAGATGTAAATATGCAGATATGAAGGAAAGATTAAAAAGTACAACCACAAATTATTGTGACCTTGCTGTTGACATCACAGTGTCCAATATCCAATGGCAGAAAATGCACATTTTTTATTTTAACTGCAGCCATAACTTGATTAAATTCCAGTTGTCATTGTACCACGTAGCAACAAAACCCAGAAGTTAATATGAGATTCATTGACTGTATCACAAGTTCTCGTTGTATAACAGTGACAGGAGATCTTTACACAGTCACTTGTTAATGACGCCACAGCATGTTACTGATTGCAGCCTCTGGAGGTGAGCAGGCCAAGATTACAGTCTCTGTGAGGAGCCGGTCTCTGTGAGTCAGTGTCTCCGCTGATGAGCAAGACTGAGGCTCAGACAACGATTTAACCATGTATGAATCAAGCCTTATTTACATATAATAATGATAAATTCATATGCAGCTTCTTATGTGACTGCTGCCGACATCAATCTGTTGCAATCCAGTGCTGGTGTCAGTTTGGGGAAGGAGAACAGTGGGTTGTGGGTGCACTGGCTTAAAAACCTTTATGGAAACAGACCTATAAAGCTCTTCTGGAGTTAAAAGCTGTTGAAATGAATAAATCAGAAGATACTGTACAAAGGTTATTGTGCATTCACCTGCTCCTTGAACTTCAATGTGCTTGGAAGTTGGAATGTTGAAAGAAAATTGATGCTGTAAACAAAATGTGTTTTTTTTCGAGTTTTTAAACCACATCTCGACACCTCTTTCCAATATTTACATAGTAATGAAGAGCAAAGGTATAACAGGCATATAAATAATTTAAAATGTTAATGTTTGCATTGGATTAAAAGTGGTGTTAGGCGCTTGAGAGAGATGGACATACAGTTTGATAGTGACAAAAGCAACAATTGAACAAGTTCACATAAATAAAATACTATTTTAGAGCTGACTGTAAAGTCACGTTAGTTGGCTTATAAGTGATGACGTCAGCGCTTTGTGTATCAAATAATTACACACAATTACTCCTTGAAAGAAAAAAGTCCCTTCAGGAGATTCTGACCATGGCCTAAAATTTAAATATGACTGGACTACATATTGTTATCTGATTATTTTTATAGACGCATAAAAGGGAACAGATTTGGGGAAATAACCTCATTTGCTTTCTGGTTAGAGTTAGATGGGATTTCTACTACTTGCAAGTCTGTTAGCTTAGCCAGGACTGCAGGAAGCAGCTAGCCTGAAAGCCTTTGCAGATACAAGCCAACAGCTTTCCCAGTCCAGAAATAATCCAAGGGTATTGGTCTGAAAATGTAGCCATATTCTGAGAACTGATATCTGATTGTGTAAAATTTGGTTTGATTAAATTTAAAAGGACTGTTGGGAGTTACTAGTTTTTGTGTTAAGATCAGCAAACCCAATTAACTGATAGATATTAAAATGGGATCGATATATAATTGCCCAGAAGAAAACGAATGAGCATATTTCTCAAAATATAAAGTTTGCCCTTTTGCAGGATTGAATTCTCTATTTCCGAGTGAGCAATAGGAGGCTGATTGGCTCAGTCTGACGTGTCTCCATCCAGCAGGCTTGTTGCAGCGCGAGCGCACAGACGTTTCATTATCACCAAAAATGGCGACGTAGATCAAAGCAAAAGAAAAATAAACCGAAGGAAAAGAGCAGCTCTTCTGTGTTGGATGATGAAAACACACCCACAGACCCGCTGTAGCCTAAATATAGCATTTAATCATCCTAATTCTAATTGTGGCATCTATTCCGTCTATATTCTGCAGGATGAGGACATATATTCTGTCAGTGTCTTGACTGGAGAGACCTTCGTACGCACCCATGTCTTTACAGCATTTGTTCAGTTCAGCTTGTGCTTTGTTTCTTTAGATGTGCCAAAAGATGACAAATGGAACAGCTGCAAAAGTGAGTGGGTTGAACTGTTGAATAGATTCATTTATAGATTTAGAAATATGAATGAGGGAAAGAGTGAATGAACTTTTCAAGTTCCCAAAAATGAAGATTCCACTCATTTAATACAATAAAATAATATTTATTTACTTGTTTGACCTGCATCATTCTAATGCCAGCTATTACTTTATTTCTATTATAACACATCTGAGATTTTGAATGGAATAGAATTTGGTCCTTAGAGGTTGCTTTACATAGGGGGATAGTAAGCTGTGATTCTTGTTACACACAAACAGGGACTTCATGTGTTACACTCCTGACTGTTGATTCGCTCACTGCACGTGTTCCTATATTTACCCCCTTAAATGCTTTACTGCTAAACATGAACATTCTGTACGTCTCTGTAATCTGAGAGGCAGAATCGCGGCGCTTTGATTGGTGCTGCGTGTATGTGGTCACTCGTCTAATTGGAGCAGTCTGACGAGCATCTCACTGATGCAGACTCCAGCAGCGAGGATGATGAACATGAACAGTACAGTGAGCCCACGTCGCACCACCAGCTGCCTGACTGACAGAGCCGCGTTGTCATGTGAGGTTTGCTGACCTGCATCGAGTGCCTCCAGCCTCCCCTCTACTGGACTCAAAGAACTGGATCCACACGTCTCTATGTGGGTCTGATTCTCACCAAAGTCCTGGGCTGTGAGACAGAGATTTTAAAAATGGTAAAGGCTGTTTGTGGAATAGTTTTCACAAAGAAGTCACCACGTTATCTGTTGGTAGCTTGTGTTTACCATTATTTTCTATCCCAAAGATCTTGTTCCGCTCTGTAATGTGGACTCCTGCTCTTACCAGCGCCTGTTCAGAGACATTTAAAACAACATCATCAATTTAAATCAGTCATTTAAAAAAACAAATATAAGAACGAGAAACACAAGAATGGGTATTAGACGTGATTACATGGACAACAATGTTCTGATATTAACCAGATTAGTACAGTCTGAATAAGACACCGCCATGTAAACAGCATATTCTATATATATGTATGTGTGTAAACCTACTTGGCAATAAACCCTATGACTTTTCATAGCATTTTGCGATGTCAACATTTGGAAAAATAATGGGAAAATAAAAATGAATTAAAGTGTTGGGAAAATTACAAAGAAAACACCCAAAAAGTACGGTGGCCCTGAAGTGCAAAGCACATTGACAAGTAAAAAAGAAACAGCAGCAAATAAAGCACGACTACGAATAAAAAAACAGAATAACAAATAAGAAAATATATCAGCAAAGAAGTAAACATGAGAAATCACAAAACACAACAGCATAAACATCTAATGGAGAAGGTGGGTACTTATTATGGACAAAGCTCATCGCCGATTGGACGGACGCATGGTCTGTATTTAGGATTTAACAGATTTGCCATTGTGCTTTATTAATTTGTTGTTGTGTTTTGTGATTTGCTGTTGTGATTTTCACTTCAGGACCACCGTACAAAAGGTACATTGTGCATTAAACAATTTCAGAGTTGGGTTTTTTAATTTTTCAATGTATGACGTAGAGGACGTGATGATGACATGAGTCACAATCAAACCTGCTCTGTAACACGTAAACAGGAATATGAATGGAATATTCTATTAGCAACACATGTAAACATCATAATCAAAATAATGAATAATAAACAGAATGAGGTCAATAGTCAGAATATTGCAGTCCATGTGAACGTTGTCTATAAATATATCGATATCTGGCTATTCATCGAACCAGATGCAGAGTTACTCACCTCCTCAGTGGCTTTCTTCCAGTTTAGTTTGCATACGAAAACTATAAAGAATGTGGACTGTATCACAACACAGATTAAAAACCCTGACCACAACCCTGCAACACAGACACAAAGAGGAAAGTTTATTAGTTCAAAGGGACAACATACAGTGAGACTGTGACTTACTAAACAATGTGTCAACTTGTCTCACCTACTATCCCCATTTTGACAGGGAACATTAAAGACACTCCGATAGGGAACCCAATGAAGTAGTAACCCACCAGGTTACACAGAGCACCAATCTTTTGCTTCCCTGCTCCCCTGACAATACCTCCTGTCACACACTGTGGAGGCAAAACGAAGAGAAATCTAAAATCTGTGCTGAGAAGTCAGGTTTCCGTTGCTCAGCGGTGGGATAACATGACCTTTACAGCCAAGAGTCTCACCGAAAAGGCCTCAGCAACATGGATGAAACCGTACATCTGCATGACATCAGCCACCCTTTGAATAATGTCTCTAAAAGTAAAATACAGATATGAGAATCAAATACCAACTGAGACAAGTGAGAGCAAAGCGGTTTGAAATGCTCTTAAATGAAATAACTTGCATCTATCATGTGTAAGACGGTGACATAACAAACTCCGAGCTTACTGCGCTGGTTAATATTACACAAGGCTGTTAGTTATTGGTTTTTTAAGCTAAGACTGCGCAAACCTACGAATGTTACACAAGTGTCAGAATTGGCACATACTCCTCTGCAGTGAAAATGTAACCGATCACATCCTTAGACGCAGCAAGACAGGCTCCAATGAAACATGAGGTGATGGCTGGGCATGGGAAACACAGCATGTTATTCAGGAACGGTGGACAACATATGAGAGCACCAGGCAGAATATTTTAAAAATAAAAAAGAAAGAGAAAAGGAACATTTTTTGGTGAATAGGGTAGTAGATCAGAACAAATGAGGAAAACAACATCACTTTACACTTTTGGTTCACTGTGGTGTAAATACAGTTTGTCAAGCTACATATTAGGTTCATACATGCACAGATGACGGAGACCTTGCTGGACAGTTTGGCTTGTTCTGTGTTCCCAGCACCGAGAGCATTTCCAACCCGAACACTGGCAGCAACAGAGAAACCCATTGGAAACTGTGGGACAGGATGGTGTCAATGAAAACACCGGGACAAAACCCACAAATCTGACTTTAGCACGATTCAAAGAAAACAAGAAAAAGGCTTAAATTTGAATTAAGCTTCAGTAGAATAATGTAGAGGAGTTACCATGTAAGCGATGACAGACAGTTCATAAATTATAGACTGAGCCCCTAACTCAACCTCACTGATGACGCCTGCCAGGAACCCTGCAATCTCATAGAGCCACCACTCCAGACAGAGCATCAGCATGCTGGGGATGGCCAGGCGGAGGAAAGACCCCCACTCCTGCAGACAGTCTAGGGACCAACCTGGGAGAGTATAGGAAGGACGAGGGATTCAGTGAAATGTGGTTGTACCCATTAAGAAATGTGATGCTGCCATTTCAGTGGGAGGATTACAAATATTGAATTGCCCTAACGCTTTATTTAACAGACCTGAATTGCTTTTTATTTTTGGGGGGAAATCTCTTTGTCAATTGGTCATCATAGATAAAATAGAGATAGTAATAATATCTGTAAGTTCAGTTAAGTCCAATTAATTAGAAAGCTAGGGAGTCTTTTGTTAAATGCAGCTGAACGTCAGGAAATGTGAATTTCATCTACAGGCAAGTGGAAAATTTAAGACGTCAGAAGACTAAAGACTCACATCTATAAATTGCATCTCAGATTTAATACAAAAGTCCTGCAATAAACTCTGCATTCATGAAGATTATAACTACAGTGCATCATACAGATATTTATTTCTATATTTATTGATATAAATGTGGTGGACAAAATAAAAGGAACACCTGTCAGCATTATGCAACACTTTTCAACACTATGAGTGTATGCTTAGTTTTATGGAGCATTTTCATTCAAATGGAGCAGTTATCTCACAGTAATCCCTCTGACTACATTAAATGAAATAAAAGTCATACTGTCTTAGTCTCTACTTTCATCACAATTAGCCTCAATATTTGTTCCAGAACTCTTCCAGAACTCTTTGTCAAATAAAAAGTCATCCCTACTCGAGTAGAGTAGGTTAATACCCTAAACTTACCGTCCCATGTAGTTTTGTGCAGGCCTCTGGCGCAGATATACACAAACAAGAACACAGCCAGGGAATACTGAGAGATGGCATTGGCAGCTGCTGATCCACTTTAGTGGAGTAAAAAGGATTAAACAAGAAGTAGAACATTAAAATCTGAACTCATATAAATTAATCAGTTCAGTTGACTTTTGAAATTGATAATCAACAGAATGATCTATGCATCCCTACTCTGATTGACTGATTCGTTTCAGATATTAAAGATTAAAATAATAATAACTTTATTTGTGTAGCACTTTTAAGTAACAAAGTGTTTTACAACAGTATGAAAGTCACAGAGTAAAAAATTATAAAAATTACAATACTGATAATAATAGTCATAGATATCATGTGATAAAAGCTTTTCTATAGAGATGTGCCTTAAAGTGATAGTTCACCCAAAAATGAAAATTCACTCACTATGCCGATGGAGGGGTGGGGGAAGTGTTTGAGTCCACAAAACCCTTTTGGAGTTTCAGGGGAAAACAGAGTTGCAGCCAAAACCAATACAATTGAAGAAATTAGCGAACTATCGGAAATGCTAACGTCTGCTAGCTGATCCACTTCTGGTGGACTTTAAGGCTTAAAACACGGTGGAAATTACCTCGTTTTGAGTCGAATTTGAAAGACTTGCAGACACTTTTATGACAACACAGGAGCAGTATGGAGGCATTTTGTTTTTTTTCTGTTATTTTTTATACGTTTGAAGTTATTTTTTATACGTTTGAAGAAAAAACACAACATAAAGCTGCCAATTGTGATAACAATTTAAGGCGGCCGAGCAGCTACACAACATTAAAAATAAATCTTTAAATAATTATAGAAAACTCTTAGTTGCATTGAAAAACTGATTAGGTATGAATAAGACAAATAAACACAACTTGTTTAAACAATGAGGCTACAACAATTAAATTAACGCACAAATTAAAAACTGTAAAGTGTGGTGCATGGTAAATGCTGTCCAAAATGTAATTGATGCCATAAAGATATGGTAAATTAGGCTTTCTCAAGACCTTCGATACCTCTATTGCTATCTTTAATCTCAGTGATATATGTCCAATTGTATTGGATTCGGCTGCTACGCTGTTTACCCCTGAAACTCCAAAAGGGTTTTGTGGACTCAAACACTTCAGCCACCCCTCCATCGGCATAGTGGTGAGTAGATAATGAGTGAATTTTCATTTCTGGGTGAACTATCCCTTTAAAGAAGTGAGATTAAACAGGTAACCGATTCTGCTAGTCTAATCTCTTCTGGCAGATCATTCCAAAGTGTAAGGGCCCTCATGGCAAAGGCTTAGTCTCTGTTGGTTTTCAGCCTAGATTTTGGAATGGCTAGCAACATGCGTCCTAGCTTGTATAGGGGTATAAAAGGTCTGAAATATAGGGAGTGTAATGATAGGTTCGGTTATGGATCTATACTCACAAGACCCCCAGGTCTAGAAGATTGAGGAAGACGTAGTTGATTACCACATTTAAAACATTGCCCGCGGCTCCACATATCACCTGTGGCCAAATGATGCCCTGTGAACCAGAGCGAGTTGTTTCAAACACAACAGTGCACCTGCTGTTTGTTCCTTTCGCACTGTTTCCAACACACACACACACACACACACACACACACACACACACACACACACACACACACACACACACGCTCAAAACGATCTATTTACAGACAAACTTCCAGTCAGTACTTGGTTTCACACCGATGGTCTTACACACATACTAACGCACCTGATTCTGAAGATACCTCCCCTGCAGCTGGTACATGAAGGCAGCCTGCAGAAACCAACATGATGCAATGAATGGGATTGATTAGATTAATAATGCAACACAACAACCATTCACTACAGATACAAAAAAATGAAACATGGAGGAAGCTGAACTCACTGGCAGAGCCGGCATAAAGATCTTCACATACAGCTGTGAGAGTCTTTATGTCAGATAGAAAAAAGGAAAATGATAAATAAGTGCAAATAAAGAACTGAGGAGCTCATGAGCAATAAGTGTATATGTAACATCTGAAGTAGCATCTGTGACGCAGTGATGTGGAAGAGGGAAGCGATCACCTGGCGACCTCTGTGCTCTGCCTGACAGCCAGCAAAATGGGCTGAGTGTTAATGAGCACGGCCCAGCAGGGGAAACAGGCCAAGAGCAGAATCAACACTCCCTGCTGGACTATCACCCCTACACGCTTCAGGTTACCGCTCCCATAGGTCTGCAAGAAACGGGTCAGAGGAACAGGAAAATAAAGCAATACCTGCTCATGTGCAAGGAAACAAAGAGCAACACTGGCCCAGGGAAACAGATGTGAAAGAGCATATTGTGAAAACAGCAACATCTGGTCGGGTCTGACCTGGTTGTATAAATAAGATGAGTGGAATACCTGAGATATGAGTGTATCACATGCTGACGCCAAACCACAGCCAATGGAAATACCTGAGACATTTATCACCTGTAGTGAGATTAAATATCCATATTATAATAAATATTCATGTAGTAAAGACAGAAAATAAAACACACTCAAATAAGTAAATGTCTGAATGAAACAAATGGTGAAATTTAAAAGCAGTGCTTTATGAAAGAGAATGAGCAGTGGTCCTGGCCAATAAAAACAGAAGCAGGACTCTCTCACCGCTATCGCTAAAGCCACACCGGCCAGCTCCGTTTTCCCCAGGTGACCACAGAACACCATGCTGACGAAGCCGATCAGGAAGCTCATCAACTGTGAAATAAACTGGGAAACACAAACACGCTCCGTGTATTTAATAACCGTAAAGCCATGAATGAACTTCAACAAACATGAATGAAACTTTACACGTTTGCACAAGTTGTTATTCATAAAAAATATCCAAAATCATGGTTTCAAAAGGCCTTGAGGTAAGAAAATGTTCTTATTTGCTGTGGCAGCTGACGTGTTCTGCTTTGGTGTTTCTCTGCGGCTCCTTTGTATTTCTTAACATCCTCACTACTTCTCTTTTCTTCTAGTAATTACGGGTGTAGGTTTTTGACAGCCTTATCAAGCAGTTCCCACAAAAGGAAACTTGCACAAACATAGAGGTTTCTGTTGAGGAGACACTTGCAAATACACCTTATTTCTGAGGGATATTGAAAAAAAAATAGACACGCAAGTCTATAATTGTGAGATTATGAGAGAAATCTGATATTCAACTGTGATTTGATTAATTTGAACATAATTTAGATTAATTTCTTAAATGTCTAGGTTTTTACAGAACCCTTTCAAATACTAATAGAGTGCGACTAAACAATTTTCTGGTCTGTTACCCAACCTATCGCATTGTGTTTGTCTGGTACAGCCTCAAGGCCTTCATCATGGCAACATATCGTGACCAATAAAGATTTGTATCTATTACTTTTCTAATTCATCCCAGTTTGGAAATATTGATCTGTTAACTGCTGTTAAAATATATGTTGATAATTAGTGGCAAATTGCAAAGAATTACTGGTATTTACACAGAAATGTAAGCCTTTCAAATTAAAAGCAACTCACAATGATTTGCTTTTATTTTGGTACTAAATGGCATACATAGCAAACTACTTGTAATTATTGGTGGTTGTAGAAAAACGCAGTCCTAACATCCTCAAAGAGAAAATATTTTCCATGTTCCCATGTCTAAATTTGATTCACACTGAGTCTTTCTGAATATTGCAGCAGACTGACAACCCCCAGCTTTGAAAATGTGAAGTCTGTTGGAGTAAAATCCCACTCAACTTGTCAACTTTCTTATCCAAACACAATCTTACCACAGGTCCTGCCAGTTTTAAAAACTGAACAATCTCATTCTTGTAGTCCACGGGTATCCAGAGCTTGATCCTTCTCAGGCAGGATCCGCAGCATGAGTCAACCCTGGGAGCAGCAGCAGCCGCAGCGGGAGGTGATTTGTCTTTTTGGGACTGTCCATTTACTCCCTTACATGACTTTTCTGTCGCTAAATCTTCCATTCTGAAATGAGCTTTTGGAGGAAAACAGAGCTCAGTCCTGAAAACTGAGTGATGTTCGTACAGTACAAACCCCACAGACACAGGGCAAAAAGGCTGGGAGTAATCAATAACCAATTACCTGGGTAATAATGAATAACCAAGGCCTGCAGAGCCTGCCCACTGAGCTCTCTGTCTGTGAGGGTGGGCAGATACAGTACGACGGGGCATTGCTATAAGTCAGATCTCCCCACCCCCGACCCACCAATGAGCTGTGCACTGTAAACGCTGCCAAAACAGAGCGGGTCGTTTTTCTCTCGGCTGCCAAAATATAAAAGGATTGAATGTTTTCAGTAGAAGTATAAAAAAATCTACAGTCAATACAAAACTGTATGAGCAGCAGCACTTTCATACTGACATTAACAGGGCATTGATGGGAGGTGGAAGTTATGATGGTGACAATTTATTACTGTGGATGGGAAATGAGTTAAAAGGTGATCTCCATAACTCTTGTAGAAGTCTCTCACTGCTTCAAAGTTACATTTTGCTTCTGGTCTATAAAGCTCCAAATGGCCCGGGCCCCGGAATGTGCCATACGTCTGAAATACTCGGGCAGATCCCCCCGGTCCCAGGACAACCCTCCTCTCCAAACTCCAATAGATCATTTCAAATCGGGCGGCGCAGCATTCATTGCCTGGCTTTTAAAGAGAATGGAAGATGGCAGGCGGTTGGATGGTTTATTGCATGTTACGCCCATATCACACCCAGGATCAATTGAAAGATTGTGAATCTTTGGCACGATGGCATGTTTTTCTGCTGTCAAACAAGCAAATGGATTGATTTGAAAGCATAGTAATTGCACCTCAGGCCATGCACTTAGATCTTTAAAATATTTCTAAAAGTCAAACAGACCCCCACATTGAGGTAAATCACTGTAAAACAACACACACGCTCATATCCACTCCTTCCATCAGTGATGTGCTCCTCTCTGCTGTGGCTATGAGAAGCTCCCATCGAGTGGTGCTGTTTTGCTCCTGTTGAAATACAAACGCTGCTTCATTTAAGTTTGACCAGCTTCCCGATCGTAAACATTTGTTTCTCCTTCAGCTGCCATTAAACACGGCCGTGCAAAACTGCGACACGCCGTAGAACATACTGTCTAACGCTCGGTTGATTTCTGCAGTTTCACCTGTATTGATCGCCTCGGGGTCAGGAGGACAAGAGGAGAACAGGAAGGAGAAAGGGAAATTAATGGAGGCCAACAGGAGAGGACGGGGGTGACACCTAGTGTAGGCTTTCATTCATTTTGCTGGTTCATTGATGCAGCAAGGCCCACCGGGTCCACCCACCCACCAAATTGTATTCTTCTGGCTCCCCCATCCCAAACACACACACACATACACACACACGTACACGTAAATATGTTCCACCAACCAGAAGGGCTGGCGTCCGCCGTGACGTCACACTGCAGTTCTTCTCGGGCTCCACTGGATGACAGTGGCAAGTCACCGCTTACACATGACGAGCCGTCATTCTTAACGGCGACTGCTTCAAGAGTGTGTGTGTACGTGAGTGCATTTGTATATGCGTTTGTGTCAGTGTGCGTGTGCACCTGGGTGGGGTTTGCGCCGGATGGGCAGTGATGGGGTATTGAGGAGGTGGAGAGGGTTTATTGGAGGGGGGTAGGCAGGTTGATGGAGGTGTAGGCGGCGGGGGTGGGCAGTAAAAATCGCAAATGAGAGGAAATTGTTTTGAGTCACAGCAGATTTGGTGGAGTGAGATAAGGGCTGATGACGGTGGTGGTGGTGTGATTAGGATTAGGGTGGGTGGGTGGGTGGGGGGGGGGGGTTAAGGGTTTGGAGAGCGTAGAAGGTGGTGATGATGGTGGCGGGGGTGGCGGTGAGGGGGTGAGCATGTGCGTGGAAGAAGGTTTTGGGAGGGGTGAGAGTATTTTCAAGCATAGTGTCACAGTGTGTGTGTGTGTGTTGGGTGTGCGTTTATCTGTGTGTGTGTGTGTAGGTTGTGAATCTCTTTTCCTGACTACGAGAGTGGGGAATTGAAAGAAAGATGAGGAGATGGGTGGTTTAGATAATGGCGGCCGGAGAGAGCAGGCGAGGGCAGAGCGTGTCACACAAAAAGATAGAGTGCGATGGCACTAGGGAACAAGAGTGGATGAGACAAAAGAACTGAACATTTGATAGAGAGGCAAAAAAAGGGGATGAGAGGATGGATGGATTGGAGGGGGGGGGGGGCGCTGAAAGAGAGCCAGGGTGATTTTTTGACGTGTTCTCTCCCCTCCTTTGTTGGTTACGTTGTGGGTTGCTTTTGGCGGCGAGCGCTTTAGGGGGTTTTGGAGGGAACAATGACGCATAGGCACACGTCGCATCTGCTCCAGCTGATAATGATGATGTCTAAAAACGATAACAACAATAAGCAGCTTCTTGTGGAACCCTAAAAACCGCTGGCACGTGACGCGCACGTCAGAGATTATCACACATGACACACTGCACTGGACACACAGACGTGGCTATCTCACATTGGCAGTGTGTGTGAGGGTGGTCAGGGCGAGACACAAAGAGAGACAGAGGTGGAAATACAGAGGGGGGGGGAGGAGGAGGAGGAAAATGGATTATGCTGGGAGTCTTGTGACCTGCAAACGCGGTGCCTTCACATAGGGGATGGACGTATGCGATGTGAGCTGAATTAAAAAAATGAACGCATTCATCGCAGCCCCAATTGTATGTGAGCAATTTTGTGTAATTTTGCTTTTATCACCACGGAGAGAGAGAAAAATAAATAAATCAAAGGCAGCCACTCAGAAAAAGACGAACCCTACTGAGAAGGATCATTTTTGAAACGTGGCAAAAACCTGAATGAATGGGATGGCGGGAGAGGCGGGGCGGGGGTGGGGGTGGGAGCGTGCGTGTGGGACGAGTGGGCGGGTGACTTGGTGTCGAACATATTTTCTTTCCTGTTTAAATCCACAATGTCGAGGCCTTCGTTTGAATTTTTGAAGTGTGGACTCATCTCACCAAAACTGACGATGTAGATTAAAAGTAATTCAGGCATGACTAAAGCGGGAGGGGGAAATTTGCAGTCTGCTCTTTTGATGTTGTGCGAAGCTTTTGAATCTCTTCGGTGAGTCATATAGAAATTACTTGAAATAGTCACAGCGATGCCGCACTCACATTGTGTACTAGGCGCTATAAATACGCTTCAACTTCATCGTTTTTTTGCGAGGAGGGCTGACAAGAGACGGCGGAGGAGAGGTATTCTTCTTCTTCCACAACAAATCACAACCGTGACATGCAACATGTAAATGTCGCGTCTCTCAGGTTGTTAGGATAGATTATGCCTTAATAAATTCCTTGTCTGATCTGCTGAAACAGGCGTCGTGGGAGCGCGGCGCAATTCCATTGTTAATTTTACAGAGCTGCCCTAACGCGATGGGCGAGCCTTCTCAAATGCCACCAACCCCGATTCGTCTTCCATGACTCATCCAGCCTCTAAAACAATGCGGCACCGCGCTGTTCCGTCCCTCATGACACACTGTCCTTTCCATTGCACCCTTGATGAAGCTGCGGGTTTGTCCGCAGGAGTAAACGCAAGCAGACAGCCCCAAAGGGTGTCTCAGGGAGCGCTCGCAAGGACACGTACAGGGAAAAAAATCGAGGAAAATATGGTAAATACACAGGTGTTTGAGGATGTCTTGTATGACTCAGCCTCCCATTAAGCTTGCAGTGTTATTGTGTGTGACCGTGTGTTTTCGTGTGGCGTGATGGGGGTCACAGGACAGCATTATACATGACAAACTCCTTCTTGGAAGTGATTCCGTGCTCTGTTGACTCAGAGTGAAGAGGCTCATTGATGTGGCAGCTGGTTGACCTTGGAGAGAAGGCAACCTGTTCCTCTCACTTTCAGTTTTTACCCTCGGGAGCTTTTTTTCCGCTTCTTTTCTTTGTCGTCGGAGGAAGTGAAGCAGGAGATTTACAATCCGACATGAGAGTCACAGGAGAGGAGCGAGACCGGGGCTCACCCACAGTGCATCAGGCCCCATACACAACAGCAGCTTGTGACACTTTGAAAGTCCCTCAGCTCTTAATATCGATCCTTACTTGTCCTGACGAGAAGCTGGAAATAACCTGATCTGGTTTTGGAAATCGATTAAAAAATGAAGGAATATTGGATCGACTCCATCTACACACTTAGCAAAGGACAATACAGTACGGGTCAAGATATATATATATATAGGTTTTAATTATATTTTACCTCTTGAATCCGGACTGTAAACTTCTACATTAAATCTTACAAATGTATGAACACCAACAAAAAGCTGGGAGGGCAAATCCATACCTGAAGTGTAGATATGACAGAATGTGAAGGTACAATGCAAAAAGAGTATTTAACTCCATTTAAGATACATCATTTACACATAAAATACTGTTGTCTGGTCTGTTTCAGATCCAGATTCAGCTCGACTACAAACACAGAACTTCTATAAAACCCTAACTGATCAAAGACCAATCTAAAAAGAATTATATGTTTAAATATATTCATGAACATTTCTAAAAACTCAAAAAGTTTCCAGTTTCCAGTTTCCAAAGCAGCAAGAGTGAGTTTGTGCTTCTCCATTTATTACAAAATAATGGGGGTTTTTTAAGTCTTAAGTCTTGTTATGAAATCAAATATGAAATGACAACGAGGAAATGCTGTGATTGTGAAACAAAAATTGGATTTTTGAGCCCTTCAACTCGTTGCCCTTTATGATTCATATACTGCATCAACGTGAGTAAACATTTATAGATTTAACTGCTGTGAGGCAGCCGTTACTCTAAAGCATTAAACTTAATATCCAGCCGTCACGGCTGTCGAAGTTTCCTGGATTTTACTGTCACAGTTTCCTCATTAGAAGGAAGCATGTGGCAAAACAACGTAATTAAAAATAAAAGATGTGGAGAGCGAAAATATGACATCAGCAGAGTGTCACTGCAGCCAAAGGATATTAACATATTGGATGAGAGAGGAGGATGATGATGACGGTAGTAAATAGAGATAAATAGCACATAACAATCGCTCAGTTTGTGTGTTTGTTTAGTTTTTTTCATTCAGTGATTTAAAAACCTTTATATTACATAAAACATCACTTAAGTGACGACAAATATATCCAAAATATTGATTTAGGAGGTATGTCGGAGTCCAGAAACACAACCACAGTGTAAAATATCTGGTGCTCGCCTTTTTCTGTGAAAGTTACACAAACAATGAAATTCATTCAAGAGGATGAATCTTCTTGCTTTGTTTAGTCATTCCTCACACATTCTTGCAGACGACATAAAATGTTAAATCTCTGTGACAGACTGAGAAGTAATCACATCTATTACAAAACAATGTGATGCTTTAAGAAACCACAGCATCATTCTTTTTTTTTGTAAACTCCGTTTTTCGTTCTCACACAATGACATTGGAGGAGAGGACTAATAATCGCCTTTCAGCAGGTTGATGTTTTCTCGTTGATTTATCTCTACTACTCATTTGAATTTACACAATTGTACTGGGGCCAGGGCAGGACTAGCTCTAGAGTGGATGTTTGCCGTTGTGTTACACGTTGTATTTGAACAGAGTTTGGTCAAATATGTGGTCGGACTCAGTTAAAGGTCACAAACCACAGAGTACGAAAAAAAAAGTGTTGTCGCCAGGTCATACACTGACGCCTTAAAAAAAGAGGCCTGGACAGAAACCGATTCCACTTGTCTCTCATTGCCCTCTCAACAGAATAAACTTTCCGACTCAAGTGGCTGCAAAAATATGAATAATCACTACGTCTCTCATTGACACCGTTGCCATGGCAACAACATTGAAAAAGCAAATACCTACGCTCCGGGATCTTTCCCATCTGAAATGTTTCCCGTCGCCTGAAAGTTGACTAAAGCACTTCACAGAAAACGTTCCCGAAAAAGATGCTGGTCTCCATGAGGAGTGGCGGGAACGGTTTGTATAAATGTGGGCACAGGCACACAGCTGCGTACACACACATTTGCAGAGGCAGGAGCGTGACAACACACCAGTGAGGTATACGCCGCGCAAGGAGATGGACGACGAGGAGCGGCTCCCTCTGCAGACAGAGAGATTTCCGGCTCGTGAAGGAACCTTAAAGGCAGCACGACCAGCCACTACTAATACAAATAGACTGAATTAACGTCCTTCTTGTTCGGGGGGACATGAAAGAGGATGGAGAGAAATTGGGGAGGGGGGGGAGTGGGATGGTGGTGGGGCGCTGTGAGTTGGTGATGAGGCTTGAAAAGAGATGAAGCTGGGAGGGAGGGCGGGGGAGGACAAGGGGGAGGACTGGAGAGTGTGAGTTAAATGCACGGAGAATTAGAATGAATGATGACAAGATCTGCTCCCCGTTTCCCGTCGTTTTGTCCTCATTGTGGGATTCAGGCAGACGGAGGGGAAATAAAGCAGCAGCGTCTTGTCTCTACGTGAGCACATGCAACGTTGTGCTGCTTCTTAGGGATGAAGTGACATTTGGAAATAAATGGAATGGTGTTGTTGTGCGAGCTGACCTGACTATCTGACAGGCTGCAGCAGAAACTGGGCTGTGTTTTTGTTTTACAGTAACCTTGTGTTATCTGACAGCCGGTGAATAATGGGTCAGTTTAAAATGAAGCCTCGCTGCAAAGTCAAAGGAAGGAACATGCAGAAGATGAAGCAGATTTTCTGTGACGAAGGAATCAACGTATTCAATATTAAATCCAAGCAAAAGTTTGATCACACTGTGCAGCAAAAGCATGGATTGATTTTTCTCTCCAAGCTGTTAAATCGACTTTACAAAACCAAAATTGACAATATACAAGCACAAATGTTTCGGATTCACAAAAACATCCCAGATAATCTATATTAGTTCACTGTACAGTGTAGAAGGTAATGTTTTGGTGAATAAAACATATTTTCATAGCAATTTCGTACAGTTTCTATCCTGATGAACCGTGTTGAAGTGATTGACTTTGCTGGTATTTATTGGTTTTATTGGTTAACATCCCTGTAACAGTGATGCTAAAGTGATTTACATCAGATGCTATTTTCTTTTCTTTGTGACCTTTTACGGTTTGATTCTTTTCTCTGTGGCATTTAACTTTTTTTTTCTGTCTCCCAGTTCGTCTGTCTGCGTCTTTGTTTTTTTGGCACCGAGCTATTTGATAAAAGTCTCACATGGGCTGACATGGGACATTTGGGGAGTTAAAGATAGAAGTGTGACCCTTTTAGTTGAGTTAAAAAGCTTTTTTTTAACAACTGTTAGAGCTGCGGGTGCTAGTTAATTAATTAATTAGCTCAATGAAAAGTAATTTTAAGTGCCAACAATTTTGATAATCAATTAATTGTGGTTTTCACAAGTGGAGGTTTGCTGCTTTTCTTGGTTTTACAGGATATTAAAATATATATTTAAGTTGTTTTTTTTTAAAGTTGATGAATGTTTTTAACCTTTTCTCTGACCTTGTATTAACCAATGTATCATGATTAAGAGAAATATTATAGAAACAGATTTTTCCGCTGCTGTAAGCCCAGCAAATTGTGCTCGTTTTTAAGGGCGCTTATATTACGTTGGCGATGAAATTATTGACAGAAAGCAGTTCATTCATATTCTCCATTCAAATGGAAAGACTGCCCTTTTTCTATGCACTTTATTCAATAAAGTTAGTGCGTACAAAAGCTTAATTGACAACACAATGAAAGACGTGCACCCGTCTACAAACCAATCAATGCCAAGTGTAGGCAGACGTCCACATAGGTGATGACGATAGGACGCTCCGATGTTCTTTAGTCATGAACCTCAGTTCTGGTGTAAAAAACGCCTTGTGTCAATAATAGAAACAAGCATTGGTCGCAGCCCTGAAAACGTTATAGTGCATATCTGTTGTGTTTGATCATTCAACACAGCCTTTTCAAAAGTGACCAAACAGAAGAGGAGCGGAAGGACAGCAGGAGGACATGTGTATGGATGCAGGAGACAGATGGTTGATTCAGTCCATGGATTCCATTTGAAATAATTACAACAACCATCTACGCACTGATTCCTCTCTTTCATTAACATTTAGTCGAAGCGTTTATGTTAATCATCAGGTCAATGGCTTTGATCCTGACCAGGGAGCCTGGAAAAGGTGGAATCATTTTGTCGTTTTTCTTTTGATCTTAAATTCAGTCTTTTTACACTGTCCCTTGTTCATTCAGCACAAGATTTGACAATGCAACGCTGCCAGTGAATGCAGTTTATGAGACAATATGGCATTGTAACTACACAGCTGTGGGCTGTGATTGCAAAGCCTGTCTCTTTTTGGATTTGTGTGTATATGTGTGTGTGTATATGTGTGTGTGTGTATATATATGTGTGTGTGTGTATATGTGTGTGTGTGTATATGTGTGTGTGTGTGTGTGTGCGTGTGTGTATATGTGTGTTGCCTACAGGTGACTCATCGCACTGCAGATGACCACAATGTTTTTCTCCTGCTTGAGCCTTCATGGCTCTCTTTCTACCTTTCTACCCCTCCTATGATTCTCATTTTCTCACTCCCCTTTTTTCCCCTTCGCTTCTATTTTATTCTTTACACTCTCCTCACTATCTCTTCCCATCGCCGCTTTCTTTCCCCAGATTACATAACGCCCTGTCTCGTCCATAACTGTCTGCACGCTGCCAAAATGAGATGCAACAAATGAAGAGACAAAAGGACGCAGGACGTGTACATTGGAGAACATGTCATACGTGGCTTTTCTGTTTTGTGTGGCACGCTGCGCCTGAGAGGGCTGGTCACCAGCAGCAGCAGCAGCAGACCCGTCATCCAGCCCAGGTATAATGAGCCATAATGTCATGTTACCATCTGATTGGCAGAGAGGGGCGGGAAAGGAAGCTGGGGACAGAGGGAGTAAGAAAAAGAGAGGGAGAGAGAGGGGGGGAATAATGATGATGATGATGATGATGATGATGATGATGGGCCATGAGGCGAAACAAAGAAAAAAAAAGAGGTGAGGATCAATTTGTGCCTGCCACCTCATTTTCTAACTCCCCTCTCCCCCCTTACCTCTCACTCCCAGCGTAAAACTCACATCAATCATACAGCCATTTACAGCCTCCCTCTCTCTCTCTCAATTACACTCTCCCCTCCATTTCTTGTCCTCTGCTTTCCTGTCATCTGCATTCACAGTCACAGTCAGTGTCACCGATTCTGAATGTTTGACATCATTTCAAATGCGTTTTCTCTCCAAGAGCAGGTGGCGATAAAATTAACAGAGCAGGAGCTGAACCTTAAGTCGGACGATAAAAATCTTTCTAGGAGGTGATGCAAAGCAAACACATGCACAAACCGACATTTGCACTCACGTGACATGTAAGTGAGCTTTGCTGAATTTTACTGGGAACTTGTATCTGTGCACTTTGCTGCCCAGAATAATTGATTTTAAGAATTTGGGATCAAAATTGATTTTGGTTTAGTTTGGTTTATTTGATTCAAAAGGTATTGTTTGGAAAATATAAAGAAATTAGGGTTCCTTTGTTATATTTCGTGTTTGTGCTTTTACATTTTGTCCATTACTGTTTTAAAACTCACATAAAATCACAAAAAATCTGCTGAAAAACAACATGTTTCATTATTATTTTTATTTACAGTTACTTATTTCAATATCTCAGTATGTATTATGTTGAGGAGAGCTTTGGAAAATAACATGATATGTTCTAAATCCATGCACCATATAAGGGTCATATCTGTTAACATGCATCAAATTATTCATTTAGCTGCAAAGAAATTCTATATTCATTGATTTCCAGAGCCGGCATAATCAAAACTTGCTCGAAAAAAGTGTCAGATTGTAGATAAACCTAATCTTGGACCTGCACATGGGGGCGTGTGTGTGTGTGTGTGCGTGCATACACGCACACACACACACACACACACACACACACACACACACACACACACACACACACACACACACACACACACACACACAGCATTTACATTGTAATTACCCCTGAGCCTCTCTCCAAGTCCCTGTGGGGCCTCAGGCTGAAGATGGTCTCAGAAGAGTCCCAGTTGTCCCATTGAGGAGATCATTAGCCTGGTTAGAGTAATCCACAACAATCTGTCTGTGTGTGTGTGCACAGGCATACATATGTATGTGGGTGTGTGTGTCACTTGTGTGTTCATGCGTTAACTGGCTGTTAAATGGACTCCACGGCCTTTAGTGTCCGTGGACATTAGCTTTATTGGTGTGATCTGAAAAGTTATTTAGTGACAGCTGGGATTTCCCTCCCCAGGGACGGAGCCACTGACGACTCATAATAGCTGACATGAATGAGAAGGGAAATAGGCGTTAAATTGAAAGACCTGGAAAACTGCAGGGGAAAAAAACACCCATGAATTAATTAAAAAAAATAAAGCATCCACAAAAAATGTTGTAAATCTTTTTGTTTTATATCATTATTGGTTCTTTATTTTATAAATCTACAAAACCGATTAATGTTGTCTTGTTTTATCAATTTGTAATGAAACGTGAGATTCTTTTATTTTGAAGGTTAATGAAATTACACCGTAATAAACAAATAATTTGTGCATCTTATTTAGTCTTTATGAACAAGTTGAAGCACATTAGTTCAGACATTTCTAACGTCAGAAATGAATGAAATCCACCAGCCTTTGTTTGTGTGTAAATATCATGTGTAGACTTTTCTAAAAGCAGACGCTCTCCATCAGCTTCTTGCTGCAGGATCATATTGTGTGTTGTTGTGTATTTAAGGGTTTAGAGGATCTGTGTCAAGGGTTATAGAGCAGCTGTGTGTTTGCCTGTCTCGGCTTAAGACAGCAAACATCTGCATGCGGTGTGGTATTGTCACATGTGCCTCTAGACTCTCTGTACCGACGTGACCCGGCCAATCAGGGGCCCCTCTCTCTTCCTTTATCTCTCTCTGCCTCTCCTCTTCCCCCCTCCCTCTGCCATTTCCCTCCCCACGCCGTTGTTTGGAAAAATTATCTTCCCTTTGCACTCTCCACTGGAGGAGAGTGTGGCTTAAAGGGGGGGGGGGGGGGGGGGGGGGGGGGGAGGGAGAGAGGGCAGCTGATTGCTCCTATTGTTTAAGAGTGAGGCTTGCAGCCTCGCAGGGGATAATTGGCACACAAGGAGGGTAATGTGTTCGAATAGGGACAGGAAGTCAAAGAAAGAGAAATTAAAAGAGAAAGGTGGTAAAAGGGCACATGGGGAGGGATGCTGTGGATCATTTGAACATTTGAAGTTAAATGTGAATATGTGAGACCAACATGCTCTGAAATCAAGCCTGTGTTTAGATTCAGTTTTATTTGATTTATATGCTGTTTCCTGGAGCTATTTTAAAGTCACATCAATCGCAAATTCAGCTCTTGAAATCGAACAACCCTTCAGTTTCCTAAAATAAAACAACACAATATAGAATGTGATTACACACAAATCAGACTGTACTGCATGTAAATAAAAACCTGCAAAGGAAAGCTGATTGCAAGAGTAATATCACATGATATTGAAAAAACTAAATAACCCGTTTGAGTAATGCTGCATTTTGAGGCCTGTTTGGATTTAACACATTGGATTTTTACACAGGTTAGTAAATCAAACAAAATAATCACTTATACTGAATAAAACATAAATGCATGTGAGAAAACTTTATTTAAAAGCCCAATTCAAGTATTTATTAGTTGATCATGCGAGAGTCACAACTAATCCTATATAAATTCCACATATATGACATTTCACTGCTTGTAATTGCATCTGTCAAAAAAATATATATATTTTGAATACTGTAAACATGGACTGAATTTGAAACGGCAGTTTAAGAAATAGTAAATCATATTGGATGCCTGCAAAGCAAATATGTTATATTTTTATTTTACATTTAGCTCGGGGTCATGTGGAAAGTATCTATACATTTTACTGCCTGAAATATACATGGCCCAAAATACACACAGCCATCACGGTCTAATACAGCTGTCACACTTTCTTTTGTTCCTCCTTTTGGAGCACGAGCTCTGCCATCATTTCCTGGCATTCACGATGTTTCTTACCCTCAGTTTTATCTGCATGTGTCCTTTCTTTCCTGTCAGACGCTTTGAGCGAGCGCTCGACAGGAAGCAGGTGTTAAAAGTGCTTTTCAAATAAACTTGACTCGACTTGAGGAGAAGTAATTTCTCAAGAAGCAGAGAAACAGCGAGCTTAGGTTAAAGGATATCGTGCCACAGAGATAAATCTGGAACAACTTCCACGGCCAGATGAGATATTTTGAAATCACAAGCCTTGCATGTCTTATTCAAAAACCATACAAGCATCAATAATCAGTATAATACAAAGACAGGTGATGCAGAAACCCTGCTCCCACGAGGATGACCTTTAACCAGCGGGATGACATCACGTGGCACATCACGTGGCACAGGTTGTATTGTTAAAACTCTTGATCGTGCGCAATAATCCGACAGAAGAGTTTTGCTTTACTGCGTCATCAAAGCGAGTCCTGCACGTCCCTCTGTATGTCTGTGCCTCTGTTTCATATTCCAGTCACAAGCCTCGTGGTGCAACTTCTCAAACCGTGCGATTTGGTATTTTGGAATTCTCTTTTTTTGGGAGGGGAGGGAGCTTGATAAGTTTTGTGCCTTGAGGTGTGTCTGGGATGGGATGGATGCACGCGCGGAGCATGCAAGCTCAACCAGCTCGTGATCACAAACGTTTTTCAGCTTGATGCCCGTGATGAGAGAAAAGAATTAAAAAAAAAAGAATAGAAACATTTACATTCAGTTTGCAAGTATGCCAAAGACGTTGCAAACATCTCTGAGTGCTCGCAGCGTGCACCTCAGTCCATGCATGTCCAAACACTTGTGTACGTGTGATACAAATTAGTGTACTTGTAAGACTATTATTTGTGATATTATTTTGCGTGAGTGTGTGTCTGTGTGTGTGTGTGCGTGTGTGTGTGTACAGTGTGTCTAAATTGGAAGGCTGTAATTAAATGCGTAGACCTCTCCACTATCTCCTCCTCCAGCCAGCGCCAGTGACGCACAAACCGCAGCACAGCCATGAGTCATCAGGCCCCCAGGATCACCACCCCTCCTTCTATCTCTCCATCCCTGCCTCCATCCACCTCTACACGGCTCTCTATAACCCTCTCTGCCTCTCACTACACATTCCTATGTCCCACTCTTTCTAAATTACCCACCATCCTTCTCACCCCCCTACGGCACGCACACGATGCAAGCGGCCGCCTTTTTCCTCTATACACTCCTTGAGATTCGTGCTCAATTTCCACCTCGATCCGACACGCTCCCGTTTATCTGTCCACATCTGGCCATCGCTCTCTCTCTCTTTCACTCTCTCTACAGCACTCCCCCTAACGCCACCACCACGCCACCTTCCCTCTTCACTCCATCTGTCTTTACCCTTTTTATCTCCCCCTGTTAACCTCTCCACGCCCCCCCGTGAACCGGTGGGTTATTAAGCTTGCTACAGTCGCGGGGCGTTAGGGGAAACAGAAGGTGACATCAGGAGGCAAAGAAGGAGACGGCGACGCAGAGGAGCGGAATTGACAGTGTATGCGGTGCGAGGAGTGGAGAAGAAGTGAGAGGAAAACAAGAGAAAAAGAGATGGAGAGAGAGAGAGAGAGAATGATTTCAGACATTTGCCACCTGGCGTCCTGAATCATTACCTGACTCATGCTAATCTCTTATCTTCTCAGCCATACACACAAGCCCGCACTCAGACACACCATACACACTGTATACACACTACCAATACTGCAAAAGAACATTAGCACAAGCAGCATGTTTGAGTATCAGACAGCGGAAGAGAAGAGGAGTCGGGGGCACAGGAGGGTAAGGATGAGAAAGACTTAAAGGAAAAGAGAGGAGAGAATCTCTCTCGACCGTTTGACAAAGTCGTCAACGTGGTTACAGAGGGAAAAAAAACGGGGGAATTTTTCATTTTCCATCTCCCTGAGTGTTTATGATATGAGTAGGAAGGGAGAGCACATTAAATGTATGACTCATAAATGTGTGTGTGCCTCCGTGCCCCACCAACGCCCTGCGGAGAGGGTTGCATCCACAGCTGCAGGAGGGATAAAAAAAAAAAGAAGAGGCAATTTCGTGCTTTACTTGGTGTGGTTATCCAATTAGTTACACAAAACATGTGGCTAAGCGGATGTGTGCCAATATGCTTGTGTTTCTCATAGATGTTTTATTCCCGCGAGAGCCCTCGCAAATACGTGGCAAAGCTGACTGATGAAATATTACATTTCGAGTGCAATAGTTTTTGTATTTGGCCTCAGTTGTTTCGGTTTGACAGAGGGGATCATGCACTATTATCCTCTGAGCCGACAGTGATAATTCAAGGTATTCTGCTCACAGATGCCGTAAGCTCTGTGTTCATTAACAAAGCCGCGTGGCTTGATTGTTCAAGGGTTTCCCAAAGTGTACGTATTATTTTTATCTTGTTCCAACACGAGCATATTAAACATCCTGGACGTTCCTGATAAAGCCACCTTCCCTTTCACCATGTGATTCAACCCCAAATAATAATAATAATATCAATAATACGTACAGATCCCTCTGCTCCAACGCAGACAAATATATAAATGTGGCTCTGGAGCTTTGAAAGATGACAGTACTTTGTTTAAAAATAAACTGTGTGCCACCTCTTTTCTGTAGCTTAAAAAACCAACATCAAACTTTTCATTTTCTTACTGTGTGTTTTTTAAACATATGCAGTGAACAGACGACACAGCTCTCGCCTCGGCGCTGATAATCCTGAGCCTTGCAGTGGGCGAATGACTCAACGTCACAGCACTAGATACTACTCCACTGGAGTACCCCACATTTATTTCAAACATCTGAAATATTTATGGCTTGATTTTTTGTTGCCTAAAGCAGACATTGAAGAATACAGACTTTTAATAGCCCACGAGAGTCGCGCTCACAGGGGAAAAAAAGCAAACGCTGTCAGACAGTGATGACATCTGATAGTGTGGGATTTAACTGATTGCCTGGAGCCCATGTAGCCTAATTTCCTGAATATATCTCTGTAAGATTGTCAGAGTAGCTGCACAAACAAAGTTATATCCTTAGAATATTTGTGCGTGGAAAAAATGATTAATATTTGCAGATGTGGAGGCAGATGAGAATTCCATAATGAGCACATTATCAGACAAATGTTGCCTTTCGTTCCCTCTGTTAAGGATTCTGCCTGTTCTGAGGTTTTGGTGACGTCCCCTGGATCTAAGTCACTTCAACTTTTATGTCTCATTCTACGCCTTCGTATTAGTCAGAGGTTCTCAACATTTTTCATCTCGAGACTCAAAAGAGAAATAGCTTCTCCCCAAGTCACAAACTTCAAAATACAACATAACGTCAGCAATTTTGGAAAACAGGGACACGTAATTTCAGCTAGCAACGCTTTAAACCCACCCACCACACAGACGATTCTATAATGTTAATGCCAGTAAGCCTAACCACACTGTGTGTCTTTAGTCTGTGGACTGCGTGAGGAAGGCAGAGTATCCTCAGAAAACCCAGAGAAAACCCTCACCCACTGATGCTCACCAAAACATTGATTACACAAACACAAGGACCCTGACATTTGAACCAAGAACCTTCTTGCTGGGAGGTAGCAGCTTGCTGTTGCTACTCAAAGTCTGGAAAATACTGGTATGGTTAGCCTTCGGAAGAAAGGGGTTAGATAAACATGAAACATGAAAGAACCAAACAAAAAACCCTTCAATTCACTTTTCTGAATGTCATTGAATAAAAGGTTTTGTAGCACAGTCTCTTATTTTTGCCTGTGTGTCACGATATAGTGCAGCTAGGGGAGTTTTGGAAGTCGAGCAATAAAGAGCGTTTTGTCTGAACCAAGATCCATGTCTTTGTTATAATGTTTACATTTGATCTGGTTAGTTTTGGTTTCACATTGTAATTTATCGAGCAAACTAAAGAATTTGATACATCCTGGCGTCAACACCTTCGTGCAGCTCCCTGTATTTGACATTGACGGGCGTGTGTCTGATGTTGGTGAGTTTAATGAGATTAATGAACTGGTTCAGTTAATGTTGTTGTCACTGTAATATCATAATGCTATTACTACCAGCATCAACAACTTCAAGCACAGTACCCGACATTAGTTGCCCCTAATGAACATCCTCGTCATTCAAACATCACATGGTCAGAGCCTGGAAAGACCAGTAAGGTGAGCGATATTAACTACTACAATGTACTTTAGTTCATTTATGCTTTTCTTCCACCTCTGCTTCTTTGTCTCCTTCTATTGTTTGATGCTGTCTCAACTTCCAGCAATAGGTCAAAAGGCGGTACTATCCAAAAAGTGTTTTCACTCTGCAAACTAACTGAACCATGGTTCAGTTTGATCCAGACCGTTGGTCCTTCACACTTCTAATTTTGGTTTGGACTCAACTGAGAATTCTGAACGTCCATGATCAAACAAGGTAGGTGTGATACTGCTATTAAATAAAATAGCAGTCTCCCCAGTTCATTTGGAGGGAGGGACATTTGCTTCATGTGGTGTCTGTTCCCTGTCTTTCTCTCTCTGCTGTCAACTGAGGCTAAAATACCAACCAAAATTTAAAAATATCTGAGATCTGACTCACTCCCGCTCTTTTGTTTAAGTGCACGTCAAACAAAGTTTTTCCCCCACTCAAACCAACCTATAATTTACAATGGGAGAAACAACAAAACACATGATTAATACAACAGTTGTGTTTGCCCTAAAGCTCTTACGAAAAAACTGCTTCTCGAATTCTAAACTAACCGCATTAGGGCCATTCTGTCCAGCCTGTCCGCCCACCGGCTCCTGATTCATGCCAGATGTGATATTACATGGGCTTGCACCATGCTATTTTGCAAATCTCATCGCCCTCCACATATTGCAGAGCATCCTTGAATCCCACGATGACGGCTACTTATCCACCTGCTGTCAAAATTAAAACTGCAGACCACCAGTCCTCAGTCTCTTTGTGTTGAATGATTTTGAAGTAGTGTCCATGCTGGGATTAGTGGAGCTAATTCTCCAAATGCGGGCTTAAAATCTGACCAGTTCAGGGTCCTACTGAGTTTCTACATGGAGTGTATCTAATGCCGATGAAGCTTTACTCAATGAAAACAACTGCCTTGCTAAGACTCTTTGTCCCTTTACAGAAACTGGTGTTCGGATTCTGGAAAACATCTGTAACCTCTCCTTGCTGTTTGAAATCAAACTGAATGACTTGTTAAATTTGGGCCTGACTTTAACGAACAAACAAGCACCATTGGCTGTATGCCTCCTAACTCCTTCTCTTTTCATGCTTTGGTTCTAACATACCTGGACATTGTAGAATTGGGGTGTTTTCACATAGATTTGACCTGATTAGTTTTAGCTTCACATTACAATTTAGAGAACTGACTAAAAACCTCAGATGACATATGTCGTCATCACCTACGTGGGCTGCATCTACTTGACATTGATTTGTTTGTAGACAGGAGGGCATCTGACTTTGGCATGTTGTCAATTGGTGACAATTGCCAGCAAAATGAGCTGGACTGAGACCAACTCAATTGGTCGTACAAAGTTTTGGTCCAATGGTGTGGACCGTGGTGAGAGGCACCTTTCACATCTGTTATTTTGGTTGGAACGAAACAGGCAAGTTCAGATTGGTTGCCATATGTTTGAAGCCTTCCAACTCCCTTTCTTTTCTGTGCTTGGGTTCTGACATACCTGAACATTGTATACGTATAGAGTCATCAACTGCTCCAGTCCATTGATTCAGCTATAGAGGCTTCTTACTTACTGTAAATGAACCTCAAGGTCCTTTTGCAGTGATGTTCAGTAGGGGTCAGTAGCCTGGATCAGGGGGATGTGCTGCATATTTTGTATTTTCATCATTTGTCACCATTCATTAAAGGAAAAACAATCGATGCACCTGTTCTTCACGCTGATGCATGTTGGTGTGAGGGTCTGCCAATTGAAATAATGCCTTCCCCTACCTCTTTTCACTCCACATCATGGCTGCAGCCGGGTAGTGATCTGTGCCCTTTGTGGTCCTTGACTCTTCCTGCCTCCTCGCCTCTGGTGGTAGCTGTTGATCACAGTGACTGCTCATGCTCCGACAGGCTTTGCAATCCACAAGTTGACCTTCAGAACAACAAACAGTCAATTGTGAGTAAGTTCCAAGTGAGGCAATTCAAGTAATTGCTTTGCTTTTGCTAATCAAAACACATTGTTGTACATGATGTTGAATATCCTCTGCATTGCTCAATCAAAGTTTCTCCCAGGCAAGGTTTATGAGACATGTTTTGTATTAAATAATATAATGTGGGCACTGTGAAGCTGCAAATAAAGTAATTACAAATAAAGTTTACCTTGTGGTTCTCCCTGTTGCTTACTGTTTCGACAACAAATAGCTCAATTGCCGCTTTTTGTTACGTTTCGTCTGATTGGGGTTCCTCCTAATCCCTTTCAAGCATGTAATTATTCATGTTTGAAAACAATCAAGGTCTTAACTGTTCTGCAGTGAAGTGCCATGTGCAGGGGAGACTGGTGACTGAGCAGACAGAACCGCGGTCCCTGACTGGAATGTCTGCAGCTACAGCTGTATAACTCGTGACTGATTTTGATTTATAATAATAATATCTTTGGATAGCTAATCTCACTGACGTGCAAAGCAATGAACAATCGAGCTGATAGAGGAGTTCATACACTTCTGTTTGACCTGCAGAGATCATTATGAAGTTTCCACCAGCACTGCACTTACTGTGCTGACTGAAGCACGGATTTAACATGATGTAGTTACTCAACTCCTGTCCTCGTCTTTACCTCCACGGAAGAGGTTATGTTTTCACCCTTGTCCAGTTGTTTGTTGGTTGGTTTGGTTTACGGATGATGTTAAACTACTGAATGGATTTCCATCAAGGTTGGTGGGACATGGGCCAAGAAAGACCCCATATAATTCTAGGGGTGGCCCAGGAGGTAGAGAGGGTTGTCCACTATCCAGTATATCATTGGTTAGATCCCTGGCACCTGAAGTCTGATGTGTCCTTGGGCAAGATACCCCAAATTTCCCCTGATGGGTGTGCCGACAGCGTCTGAATGGCAAGTGCTGCATGAATACGTGCACAGATTCCCCATGCGGTATAATGCATGAACTTGATGAAGGAAATCAGGCATGTTTAGGGGACTGAGTGTGAGCAATGTAGTGCAGATGCGAATAAAAATCCAGATCTAATGATTTAAATGTGGTTTAATTTAGAGGGGTTGGCTCTTTTCAGCTGCTGTGCTGTAGCAAATAGGTCTTTTAACCTGTAGCTACGACCAATGTGTAGCTGAGGTAATGTGGATTCAGTGTCAGGGCTTAATTACTATGTAAGAAAATAGAGTGTGGGGTGTATAGCATGCATGCATGTGTGCAAGGTATCCATGACTCCTCTGATGCTTTTCATTTGACTTTAGTTTATATGCTAATAACGTGCATAAGTGCACATTAATAATGCAGGTTGTAACTTTTAATCCTACCCCAGTTTTCTGTTGGCAAATCTGGCTCATGCTAAAAAAGTTTGTGTGTAGTTGAATTTGTTGACTTCAGCGGGGCTCAGATGGAATTAATTAATTTAACTGGACAATAGAAACAACAAAATCCGACAACAAACATCTGGTTTTGGTTTGAAAATACAAGTGAAGAGTAAACATCACAGAATCAATGGTAACTCTGAAGCTACAGGTCTGGAAAATCCCCCAAACTTCAGTGAACGTATCTTGAAAAATAACAAATTGGAACTAATCATAGTAAAAATAGAAAGTGAGCTGGTGGTACATCAGGGGAACAAAGTTTCAGAGCCAGAACCCCGGCAGTGTGTTGTCTCTTGAAGGAGACTGGTTCTCTCCACAGTAAAATCTAAAATGCAGCAGTTTATCAGGCAGGCATCTGTCCAGATGAGGACAGAGCACAAGATAAAATGTTTCAATTACAACACTGTCCGATTCCCTCTCTGTATGAACGGATCAATACATACATCACTGAGGTGCCTGAATGCAGCAAATCTGTGACCGAGGCAGCTGACCGAAGACCTTTTCAAAACAAATTTATGGTCTGTAACGCTCATCAACAATTTTTCTATAAAGAGATGTGGAGCAGAAAACAAGTGAACCTTCTGATGCTGCAGCTTTTTGAATTTTCACATGTAAAATAACTCCTGTACTTTTTGAATCTGACCAAGAAATTCTCCCTCGTCAAAATTTTTTTATTCTTTTTCCCTCTGTTTGCAAAATTTAAGTGCTTTGTTTGCAATGGGAATGGATAGAATCGGCATTCATTTCCGGGTCAAATGAGTCGGCAGTAGAAGCAGGTTTTTATCGTCTCCGGCTTCAATCAGCAGTGATGGAAACAAGACACCCCAGTGAATGTGAATTTGGTAAGACAGCCAGCTGAGAGACTTTATCAGTTTTCAGTGTGTTTGTGACGTACAACCTTTCTACTGGCAGTGGGATAGGAGTCGATTTCCTTTAACAAGCTTATGCAAGTTAAAATAACCCATGTGGACCCAGTTATTTTGGTGTAAAAGAGGTGTATTCCTCCACAGCATATTAAAAAACAACAGGTTTGTATATATGTGTGTTGACAGTGTCCACATACGATTGTGTGACAATGGTTTTGTTACTGAGAGCTAGGCAGGCTTCTTGCTATGCTGCACTTTAGCTGATGTACTTTCCACTGTAGCAAGTTATACTTTTATTAATAGTGGAGATTTCCCGAGTTTTTGTTACACAGAGGCTCCATTAAAAGTAAACTTTCAAATGTGAAGTAACTCTGCATGAAAATAATGCTGGAACATTGGTGTCATTTATCCATCCATCATCTAAACTGCCGGGAGTCAATCCCAGCTGACATAGGGCGAGAGGTGGGCTGTACCCTGTACAGATCACCAGTGTATTGCGTGACTGACATACAGAGACAAATTCACACTCACACCGACGTCAATGAGTCTCCAGAGGACCCTAACCCCAATCTGCATGTGTTCGGACAGTGGGAGGAAGCTGGAGTACCATGCAAATGTCCCTGTGAATCCTGAACTGGGATCAGAATCAATAACTTTCTTGCTGTCACTGCACTGCCTCTGGTTTCGTATCACAAAAATATGTTACATATAAAGCCTGAAAATGTCCCCCTATTAGAGGTGAGGCTGCCCTTTTCTTGTTTGCTTTCTCTCTGCTGTCAACGCTGTCTCTTGCTCTTTCTCAGGCAAATACAGATAAGCTTGCTCATGCCCGCAAATAAAACATATAGAGGAGAGATACAGAAAAGTGGGGAAACAGAAATTCTAATGAAGGCATGCTGCAAAAATGGAGGAGGTGATGAGTTGAAATGATAGAGGAGACAAGGGAAGTGTTTATGACATTCAGTTACATATAGAAAACATAGCTTTGTTTCAGGGAGATCAGTGTCTGATTAGCAGAAGTGACAGATAAAGAAATGGGAAATTTCATTGTATGCCGCTATCTGGGAAATGGATTTTGTGAATACTGAGCTGGCTGGATTTAAGCTTTTATTCAGTCTTTTACCGCCTGAATCCTCTTACGTTTAGAAGCTCAGGTTTTACCCACTGGCTACACTGAACACATTAACTCCCTCTGTGATAATACAGAGAAAAATATTACAGACCACACATCATGTACAATAGACACAGCATCATCTAAATCCATTAACATCATGTACACCCCTTCACCTCTATGGGCTTTGGCAAGATCTTTTGCATGTTTGTATGCTCAATAATCTCTTTTTATTTTTCTGCTAGAAGTTTGCCTGTTATACCAGGGATCCAGGGCAGTTTCACCGAATCTAATCAAATGGACAAACTTCTCGTAAATTGGAGAGGAAGTTCAAAAACTGGTGAATGTCACAAATGGTCTTGTATGTATATTATATGAGCAGTTTATTTCCCCCTGATTTTACTGAGGCTAATTACCTTATGAGGTTATTGGTCTTTAATTAGATTTAGTTCAATCTCAACCTTGTTGAGTTCTCTCTGTATACCACATATAAAGATGGATGACTGTTCCCCAAAACTGAAGCCAAAGCATCTAGATCTACCCCTGGTGGCTGGCCGGAGAACAGGTCATAAACCCTGCCTCCTCCACGGTGTTGGTCTTTTCCTAAAGAAAGTGTCTGTCATTTTAGCTAGTTCTTATCACACTGGTGTTTGTTACAGAACTTATCTTCTGCGTACTTTGGTTTTCATTAGTTATTTGATGCTGCATAAACGATGTGAAACGTCATTGACAGCTGAGACCGACTCGCGTCTGGTCGAGGGTGTGTACCGGCGGGACCTTGTTTCCACGGCTCCACTCAGCGACCACTAGTGCACTGGCTTTGGCTCCAAATAATGTGATCAGAGTAAATTGGCAGCGTTCGTGTCCAGGGTATTTGGGCTTTATTTCTGGATAGAGGGAGGAAATGGAGACAATGTCGTCCATCTTTATAAACAGTCTTTGTTGTGTACACATTGAAAAAGGGTCTTGTTTCCATCCGCTGTAGTGTGATTATACACACAATTATATTATGAACCATTTCCTGTTCTTGCTCTCCGTTTAGTCTTAACTATTAGCTAACATCGTGACATGTCCAACATTATAATAATATTAATTTAAAAGAAAGAGAACATTGTGTCTGAGAACATGTAAGCATTTCTTTGGGCATAGTTGAAAATACACTTCTTGCCAAGCGTAGGATGAGAAGATCGATAAAGACACTGTACAGGATATATGAAGCTACCACCAGCAGCTTGTTAGCTTAGCTGAACACAAAGGCTGGGAACAGGGGGGAAGCAATAAATGCCACTAATTAAGACTTAGTCTCCATTGTTTTATCCATATAAAAACTGCAGCATAAACGCCACCTGGTGGTTTTATGGGGGGTTATATAGCAAATTATTACGCTGGCCATAAGTCTTTATGCTAAGCTAAACTAACCCTCTCCTGGCTCTGTGCACTTTAGAGGACAAATTACCCCAAGTTGGGATTCAGACCAAAAACAAAGCAACGTTGCAGGGGGCTACGTTGGAGGTGGCACTGGAGACGATGAAATATGATCCACTAAGTCCAATTTGAAAAGATTGAAGTGTAAAGGCTTATTTGTATTCATACTAACGATTTTACTTGTCTGTACGTCCACCAGGAACTTGCATGTATTTGATTGGCCAGTGCATTTAATTGCATTGCAGCAGAAGTTAAACCAGGTTCAACTTTTTTTTTTTGCCAGGATGACGCCGTGTTGTTTTTGCTGCAGCCCCCTGCACTGACACTGCATCACTGGACTGACTCCACTCAAATCAGAAGCCTGTATTTTCTCACTTACTTACTCTCAGCAAGTGAGTAAATAAGCGTATTTAACCAAAGTGCAAATGTAAGAGGCTGTAAACGATCATCTTTCTGACATAAAAACACATGGAAGGTGTTGAACTCTGTGGAATTTCACTGCTTAATTCTGCCATTTAAAATCAAACAAAAGGTGTAGGATATGAGGATTAGGCTGCTACACACTTCAATGTGATTAACGGCGTCAGAAAAACATCAAATGAAAATATATATATTTAGCTAATACACAAATAATTTACACTCATTTTTTGACTTCTTTGGACCAAATTTAGGATTTCATGTGCTTGTCAGGATCTGTGTCACTCCCACGTATTCTTACATTGTAAAGGTAGTGTACATATTTAAGAACCTTGTCAGACGCAGATGAACAGATTTGCAGATGACATGTAAATGTTTGATGTATGTTGAAGCCGTTTAAACAGCACTCTTCCAGACACTGTAAAACCTAATGCAGCATCACCGCTTATAAATGACAATGTCGTGAGCGTTTAATTCTACTTTAAAGTGTAACATGCAGCACAAACCTTCTGAAAACCGCTTTGTTTCACTGTGTTTTCTTCACTAAGTGAATTCTCACCACATTTAGAGAAAACACTTCCGTTAAACTCTAATTAGCAAAAGGATTATAATGATTACGCTCATTTCCTGACTGACAGTTTTTACCTAAAGTGCGTTGTTATCTCTTAACTTAAATCATCTTCTCTTACATTTCAAGTCATGACAAAAACAAAAGTCAAATCCAAGTCCAGTTTAAAGATCATAATCGCAGCCTCAGGCCACAATAGATCTCACGTAATAAGTTAAAGCACCCTCTACTGCTTCAAATGCAATTTACTGTTTAATTAGGGTTAATGAAACCAGAATAATATGATCTCAAAATGCTTTTAGAATAAAACTGTTTCTTCAGTTACATGTTCTCTAACGTCTTCCTCTTATTACCTTTTTAACTGTTATCCTAATTCTCACAGTTTAGTCATAGTAAAATTCAACAGCATTAACATCCTTTTTTACCAACAGAAATACATTGGCCAGTGAGCAAAAAGTTGAAATAATAATAATATTATTATACAACAACAATAATAATAATGAAGTAATACAAACCAACAGGACTTCCCTAACTGATGTTACAACTATACAGTCACTACACTCTATACTTTACCTATACTATATTCTATTCATGTATAATTTGTTAATCTGGCTTTATTTAAGTTTAGAGAGATATTAATTGTTTTTTTTAATGAGTTACACTCGGACTGAAAACCCGATACTGTTATTGGCTGTGTGTGAGCTGCAGGCTCAGAGCCTGTCTTCTGATTGGCTGACTGATCTGCTCTAGCTAGAGTTCCAGGCAGAACCATAAGAAAGGTGATGACTGAGCTGTTGTTTGGCACTTAAAACAACGAATAAAGCTTCTTACGGACAGACAAATGTTACTGTACTTATTTCCATCTTGTTCGGCACAGTGGTAATTCCGTGTATTCAAAGGATTAAATCCTCAACACGTTTTTTAGCATGAGTTGATAACTCTAGAGCTTCATGTCTCATGACTCACAGAATTACAGCTCATGTGTGACGAATGTTTTTTCAAACTGTGTCCATGGAACGTCCTCAGGTCTCTGCTCAACACAATGAGGCTTGATATCTTCTTTTAAATCTTAAAATTAATCAGGGAGCGATAACGATTTACAAGTGAGAGACTGAATACATTACTGCCTAGTCACAACCTTGCATTAATCATGATCATTTTCCTCACCCTGACACCTCAAGTGTCCCTGCCCTATTTTACTGCGATACCATCAGGTTCTCATAAAAAATGATATTAACTGGACCACGGATTCCTGTCTGATATCAAAATGTAGACAGTGTATATTTTATCTCAGCCTCCTGATTTCCTTTCCAACCCACAGTGATCCTGTTGTTTTATATTATGAGGAGTAAATGACTCTGCATGGGACAACTAATCACATCTGTCAATAGAAACATCTGTCGACATCTGGGAAAAATAAAAGAGGCTGTGTTCCACTTTACGATCTCAGACACTTTAATTAGTAAATGAAAAAAAGGTTATAAAGAACATTATCCTATTTAATATGTATGATCTATAATGATGTAATGGGAGCTTCATATGCTCCTATAGCTTTTATTATCAGGAAACCTCAAACAGCAGTTTGTCGGTTTATTGCACGAGTCGTGCGACCCTGCTCTGTTCATCCTTTAGAGGATCAGAGGTTTTGTCGCTGTAGGTGTTGGCGATGACTCACACCAGCAAATTACCGCGTTTCAAACGGCTTTCAAATTACTTTCCTCCCAGTTGGTGGTGTGCTGATCACTGATAACAGTTTTCATTTCTACAAGGAGTTTTGGAGGACTCATCTGTTTCCATCTGTTTTGTCCGACTCAAGGTATTAAGCCTCTGTCTCTTTGCATTAGGTCTACAGTACAGTGATGAGTTCTGCAACACAGACAGACAAGCTTAGTGTTGATTGAAGAAATCATCAAAGGTATAGGTCTGTCACTGCTCGTGCTGCTGAAACCAAAACTGTGGAGGAATCCGCCACTAAAGAGACGAGTGGGAAAACATTGGAGGGTACAGCCTACTTAGTCTTACTTCATAAAACAGCTCATTTAAGCTGAGTAATGATTATCGACGATGCAAAGGGCATCCCAGTAGCTTATACCTATAAAGGCATCTGATGACAGTGTGCAGCAAATCCTCCAATGTTAATTTCCTCACAGTAACATCACAGAAGCCTGGTGGAGTGAGTTATAATGAGTCTGAGAGCACAACACACTGCACCTTAAGGAAACAGGCAAAACAAGTGACCTCCCATATGTCACTTATCAAAGAAGCTCAAGTAAAACTCTTAGAAAGAAAGATGTAGCCTACACAGATTTAACAACACATGTGTGTCATATAAAGAAATATGATTATTTACACAAATCATACAAAATATCAATGTCAATTAAATGAGATCAAAGCTGAGATAAGAGTGTGTATTTTAATCTCAATTCAAATATTATTGAACCCATTCTACTAGTGTCAGCCTTTTACAAATGACTATTTGCTCAGCCTGTAATGTTTAAATTCCCCCAAGCTAGCTGTTATTTTTAATGTCACGTAGTGATAGGCTATGTGATGCAATGATTGTATGGCTATTGCACAGTGTCCCTGTCGAATAAAAAATGTAATGTTTTTCAATCATTCGCTGCCATTAAAAAAAAATGTCACGTATGTGTTGTCCAAGTGGAAACGTCTTTCTGCATTTTCTTGTGTTTTTTCCTCTTTTTGTAGTAGGACATGAATCCAGGAGGCCAGAAAGCTCAAAGTAACATTATTACCTCACCATACTTGAGCAGAACAGCAAACACAAATACTGTAAAGGAGCCTTTTCTCATTGAATATTGGCTGATTTTGCGACAGCACTTGCACACAGCAACTGCTTTTTGTTTTCATCGCTAGTTTTTAAGATATAAAATGGGCTGGCACGACTTTATTTCGTTGAACTGTTGCACCTTCTGCATCCTGAGCACTGAGGTCGACCAGCCTAAAGCTTTTGGATGTATTGAGATCTAGGCTGAAAAATAAGAGGTGACTGGGCAAGAGTACAGCTTGAGTACTTGTATCAGAACCCCTCAGACCCTAGAATCGTTTAAGTCATCACTTGGGACCCACCTCTTCTTACTGGCTTTCAATTAGAGTTGAGTTTGAAAGCTTGTTTAATCTGATATTGTGCAATATTTGAACTCTTATTTAATTAATTATTTTTAGTTATTTGTATTTTCACCTTATTGTCCTTTTTTAACCCCCTAAATATATTTATGTATTCCTTTATTTTCATATTTTAAGCGTGTTCAGCATTTTAGTTAACTGTGGTTGTTTTTAACTTGCTATATGAATAAACTTTGATTTTGCCAACTGTTCTCTTCCATATTAATTACATTACAATAAATTCAAATACAATAAATTAGGTCTACACTGTACAGTCCATAAAAATAAAAGTATTCGCTTTTAAAATGGTTAAGTTAATTTTGCCTCGGGGTGACATAACTACGTGAAACTTGTAGGACTATAAATCTCTTTGACTCTGCACCCTGAAGATAAAAGACCTCTGAGTCGCTGCCATAGAAAATTAAAGCTGTTGTTGTGACAGCATTATGACAGTACAATCATGAGGTAATGAACGTGACCACATCAATGCATAGGGATGCATGGGCTTGGGAAACCTGGCACATTATGGAGGTCTGCAATAGTGTGGTGTCCCTGCCAATACATCTGCAGTGTGTGGCTTTGCCATCTGTGCTCTCTGGTGCAGTGATTACAAATGATGTGGATGCAAGCGATTATTCTAATAAAGTCCCACGCAAGGTTCTACTGTAGTACATAAGAGGCATCTGGCTGCAGGCCGGCTGTCTTGTCCCGAGGCCTTGAGTGTGCAGCACTGCCTCTGAAGCCGTATGTATGTGTGTTTTTTGTCAGGCTTGGCTTCTATTCATTTTAAATAGTGTGTTTGCTGATGCATGTGCCAGGTGTCTACAGTGGTGTGGGGAAGAGATTGATGGTGAGCGCTGATGTCGCACGCTTTGATATGAGTCGCCTCATCAACCTCAAATTCATTGCCTGCTCCTGGCCTCCAACACCATCCGTCACCGACGCCACCGGTTTCTCAAAGGTTGCAGAGCGCATTTCACAGCTAATATTCAACGGGGGTAAATAATTTCTGAGTAGCAGACAATGAGAGAGTAGGACAACAATCGGCACAATGCGCACGCATTATTCACACAGGATCCACTTCCCTAGGGGTCCATCGACTCCCACCATAACTCTTCCTCCCGACCTAATTTATGCCATAGACGTTTGGCATTCAGTGGCTGTTCAGAGCTTATTTTCTCACATCATTTATATTGGCTGATGGATTCAAATATTAGTTTTAACACCATATTCATCAAGATGGAGATGCTCAGCCATCACAGATTACTTATGAAGGGTTCACAGTGCTGTACTATACGAACAGAGAGGCACTTTTCTTTGCAGCACCAGTAAAGCATTTAAAGGTGCAGAGCGGAGGGAGGCAGCACAAATACTGGGAACAGATGAGTCGGTATCATTTTTAAGACTTTTTATTTTACTGTGAGCCACAAATATCTTTGAAAGTTATTGATTTATTAGGTTTTCTGCTTTTGATTTGTGATCACAGCATAGACTTTCTAAAAATACACTGCATTCAGTTTAGATTTGTTCGAGTTTTACCTGTTAAAGTGTATCTTTTTACAGCGTACAACAGCCCAGCTTAATACTTGCAAAGGGCACAATACAAGGAGACCAAATGTTCCATACAGGCTCCTGAGTAATTTATTGAACGGTGGACTTTCTCATAACAATGTTTGAAGGTTCGCCCCTTCTGGTGTTAAATGTCTGAAATATTGGGGAATTGGCAAAGTTCAGCTCTTCCATTACACCCAGAACATTGACACCTAATACAACGAATAGCAAGTTCAGAATTATAAAAGTAATGTAAAGAGTCTGTTTAGTTTGCAATATTATATCCATCAGTCAGAAAGAAATCTGTAGGCCAATAATGCATGTGGGCAGCTGGGGGCCCATGAGCAGGGCACCCACTAACCAGAGGGTCAGCGGCTCAATCCCAGTATTGCCCATTCCATTTGCCAAAGGGTCCTTGGTCAAGTGTGTGATTGATGTATGACAGAGAAAGTGCTGCACATAAATGCACTGAATGTGTGTGAATGGCAAAACTGCATTGTGAAGCGCTCTGAGTGGTGATCTAGACTAGAGAAGCACTTCATAAACACAGACCATTTACCATTTAAGGAGATATCAATCTAAAACATTCTCTTTAGCCTCTCTGCCACAACACTTTCCAGATGTAAAGAGCAGCTGAACTATAAAACACACAAACAATAACAATGTAACACAGCACCAACAAACAAGCCTCACCAAGTGGAGCAGATTTTGTTGTGCAACGCTGTGTTTCACCCTCTGACACGGACATGAGCGCTTGACTCACAGGGACAGACTGATCGAGCTCTGGTGCAGAAAATAGACATTTTCACAAACCCGGGGAAAAAAGCCCCCGACAACTTTTACCTTGTTACTGTCTCTCAGTACTGACAAATGGGCTGGATGGTTGTAAGAGACCCTAATATAAGCAAAGCATAATCGGTGTAATTATAATCATATTAGCCTTTAATTATTACACCATCAAACATTCTTGCTTCCTCTGACTGAATATACACAAGAGACATGTGTGTAGGTTAATGTAGCCTGCAGCCAACCAGATGAAACTGTAGATTATCATGTGGGTGCTATGCATTGTGTTGTAGGAACCTTACGGTGCAATTACTTGTCCTTCCCTCCCCCCTGACAAAGTGGCGTGGGCGGAAAAGCTTCTGTTAATCATGAGCTCTATTTTATCACTTTCAGGTAGAGACCCCTTCGCCGCGCGAGGGAGCTGCATTAGCACACTCGCCGAAAGATCCCCAGCCTGCATTACCATAATTGTGGCCAAAATGTCAGCAAAATCCCGGGAATTCATCATTCACTATCTCCCCTTGTTTGAGGCATGTCACCCCGCAGCCCTCCTCAGTTCAACGCCAACAGTGCAAAAGAGAAAGTTAATTAAACGGAACAAAAGGCCATCCACATATAGTCACCGGCTCTTGTCTTAGCAGTTTGTACAGGGAACCATCAGCGACAGCACACGGTAGCCTCAACCAAGGTTCATTTGTCGGTAATGTACATTACAGTAAGAGAGGGGAAGTGTGTTTGTTTCAGTGCATGTGTGTGTGTGTGTGAGAGAGACCTAACCGAAGAAGAAATGGAACAACAAATGTGTGTGTATGTGTGTGTGTGTGTGTGTGTGCGTGTGTGTGATCTCCACTGTGTGTATTCCATTAAATGCAAGCAGTGTTAATCTATGTGAGTGGCCAAGCAGGCGGCGGAGTGTGAGTCAGTGCGGGGGTGTGGACATGGAGTGAGGGTAAAGGGCCAACTAATGCTGAGTGGCAGTTGATAATGCCAGACCGTTATATCAGCATCTGCCCTCCGGCTCCATGCTTACCTCTCCGAGCCTGCTGCTGCCATCAAGCATTTCCACATGGACACAAAAACACACACACACACGCACACACAATAACATGACTGCCTTGCAAACACTCTGCATTCTGCAGCAAACAGTCCCTTGCACAAAATCTAATCAAACAGAGGTTATGTGGTGCCTCAAGCCATCGCAACAAATTACAACTTCATTTGATGTGCATATCTCGTCTGCAAACACAAAACACATATTTGCACATGGAGACCAAGTCGAGCCCGGCCTCAGAACAGAAACAAAGCACCATTTTAGTTTCCAGGTAGGGAGGGAGCAAGTGTCTTTGAGAAATACAGGAGTGTATCATAGCTGCAGTGTGACTAGGAGTTTATTTTATATTAAATATATAATTAAATCCTCTTATGTCCGTCCACGGCGGAGCATGACATTTTGAATCAGCCACACAATAATAATGTAATAAAGTTGGCCTTGTGTGACTCTGATCTCCACAGCAACCATCCCATTAATCTTAGAACAGCACAGATAATATAGTATCCCTGTCTGTGGTCAACTGAACAGCGCAGTTATTAACACACAAGGGGCGGATCCAGGGGTGGGGACAGGGGGGGGTCAGTAGTCTTTTAAAAAATGAAAACTAGTTACTTACGAACAATACTAACGATAAATATGACATTGGTTTAGTACAAGTACACAATGTGCTTGAACAAGGAACAATGTTGAAAATATATTTAATGATGTGTGGCTTTGCTCAAAGCTATGGAGCTAACAGTACACAAGGAATGACTCAAATGTGCACTTCACTGAATCAGGAATTGTACTGTGGACATAACATTGGCCCCTCTTGTGTAAATTGTGGCCCCTGATTTAGGAAAACCCAAGTTCGGCAACAGCGACACACACACGCAAAGAAAACACAACCACAGACATGTGCGCACACACACCCACCCTGAAAAAAAAGTGTGAAAATAGAAATGCAGTGAGAAACGAACCCGTATGAGGACTGACAGCTGAATTTAGTGGCACATAAGGCCAGAGCGGAGGCCTGGCATTGACAAATGAATTGAGCGGAGCTGGAATGTGAATCAGCTTCTCTCCACGTTACCCAGCGCAGGAATACCACGGCAGCTTGAGCTTTACTACAACAAGAAGGCCGAATGCCAGACATAAGCGCATATTTATTTATTAGCCCTTGAACCGTAATTTAGAACATGCTACGTTACAGCAGACCTTGGGACCGACTGGTTGGCAGTGGATGTTGTTGTTATGTTATAGTAAACACAGCGGAAGGGAAGTTGGGCACAGGTGAGTGCACATGAGTGGATCATGTAATCAAAGCTCCCCCCCTGCACCCCAGAGTTATTTACTTCAGCAAACCTCGAACTCTTATCCTGATGTTTCAGGCAGGACGAGGGAGGTTTCCAACCTCCGTCTGGACTTTTTCACTTCCACAAGGCTAAGTTTTTCTCCTTCACTTGTCTTTGATAGTGATCAGAATTAGAGCCAGTGAGCATGAAACTAATTATTACGAAAAAGCTTTTTGCCAGCAGTACAGTATAATATGTAGTGTAGGTGCACATGCATTGATTTGTAGGTAACACTTTATCATAAAGGGTAGAATTCACGTGCTTGAGATGTATCATGAATTCCTGTTGATCCCTAATAGGAACTGTCATGTCACTAAGGGTTTATTTGATTAGTTGATATTTAATAATCATCAATCAGTGGATGTTGACTCACAGTTACTTAATTCAGTACATATGCCTCCATAGCTGGAATGAATTAAACTGGTAACCACATGTAATCTCCTGACCCAAGTCACTGTCAGATTCCTGACACAACATTAAAGGTAGGGTTGGTGATTTGTATCTGAAACACTTTTTATCCTATTTGCTGTAATCCTCTTCTCGTCCTGATAGCCATCAATAAATAAAGTCGTCTGAAAAAAAGGGAGCAAACAAACTGGTGTCTGTGGCCGTCACAGGACTGAAATAAAAAAACAACTGATCATGACTCGCTGATGTACCTGTCTGTCATCTGTTTGCCTGTGATCACTGAGCATCAGTCTTCACAAGCCGGAGAGAGACAGACACCATAGCTGGAATAAACTTACTTTAATCAAACTGGTGACCATAGGTAATCTCCTACATGCTGCAACAGGACCCAACACCTCAACACCCTGAGTAACGTTGACAAAGTCACGCTCAGATTCCTGACACGACATTAACATCCAGTTCTTCTTTCTCACTTCACTGCAATGCAAACTCTCCCCTTATTTATTAACTGGTACTTTACTGCTTTCAACACTCACTTCAACAACAACAAAAGGTATCAATAAAATACCTCTCATCCTCTATACTGTAGCTCGGAAATGTGGCATTAAAGAAAGACCAGGGTCAAATCTTCATGAGAATAGTGATCTCTGTCTAATGCAAGGTTCTTATCTGCACGTCACTGCACTCCAGCGAATATGGCAGCATATGAATTATTGCACAAAGCAACTGTGGGTTGATTAACTAATCACATAAAGTCTTACCCACTTTATCATTCCAGGGATTCATCGTAAGCCCTGCATTAAATCATCACACACTGCTCGAGCATGTGTTTTGCGGCCCTATTATACACTGTTGTATTGTGTCTCTGTGATGACACGATGATTAGCGATGAGAGGCCGCGTTAAGAGCACAATGTGGTGCTGACAGATGGAGGGCAGCCAGAAGTGATGCGAGACGGCTAGTGGAAAATTGTGCAATCCCTGGAAATTGAGCAAACATTGATCAGCAGAGCACGGCCGCTCCCGTGGCCCGTGAGCCATGAAGCCAGCACAGAGGGCCGGGGGAGGGGGGGCACCACGGACAAAGGCCTGTGACAACGACTGCTGCGGTAAAAAAAACGGCCTCCAGAGTGAAACGCCACTTTTCTGTCCGCACATGCCAGTCACTGATTCTCAGGGAACACGTCACCAAATGATCCTAATTGATACCCTGCGAGAGGAGGGTCACTCTGTATTTTTTCGTGCTCCTGAATCTGAGCAAAGGAAGGAAGCAACAGGGGTTGGGGGGGGGGGGGCGGTGAAGAAGCACCAGCATGCTAACCTTTAATACAGGGAGGAGGAAAATGGCGGCGTACCAGCTCTATCTCTACAATTTTCTCTTTTCATTGAGGGAAAAGTACTATTTCATTCATGCCGTTTCCGTTCATTCATCAGCTGGGGCCAGCCTAGACTCACGGTGCCATCTCCACCACACCAACATTCTTATCAATGGAAGTGACGTCAGCAGTGCCTGCAGCTGGGGGGGTGGGGGTGGGGGGGGGGGGATGATCACGTGGTCCGGTGAGGGTATATACAATAAAGTTGCGCTGGCCGTGGTGCTGAAAACATTCACTCAATTGCACATTAGCGCCAGTGCTGCTGCCGCTGCTGCTGCCACATACAAACACAGCACACAGCTGAAATAAAGAAGCGCCAGTGTGTGTGCGTGTGTGTGTGTGTTTTCTTTTTTTTTCTTCTTCTTCTTCTTCTTCTTCTTCATGTTGGTCACAAGCTGAAGAGACAGAGAGAGAGACAGAGAGACAGACAGTGAAAGAGAGAGAGAGAGAGAGAGAGGTGGAGAAAAGAAAAAGACAAGACATTCTCTCAGGTGATCCGCTATTCATGAAAAATAATCTTGGCTTTACCCGCGCTGTGAGTTTCACCACTTCCCCACCCCCAAAGTGGGACCCCAGGTAAGTGGGACGAGATCTCTTTTTCTCATATTATTCATCAAATGTTCCTGATAAGATTGATGCTGACATGTTTTTACTTTGTGTCTTTTTATGTAGTTGATACATATTTTTGATTAAAAGGTGGAGTGAGGCTTGGTTTAGGTTTGTGGAGTGTGGAAGATTGTTTTTATTAATTTTTTTATTAAATCTTAACTTTATCATGATAATTGATCATACTCCTGCAGCTGATGGGGGTCTGATTATAAGGTAGTGATGTGAACCAGGACTGTTTCTATGTGACTTTTTATCATCAGGTGAAACGAAATACATTTTAAAACTTTAGATAATAAGAAATAGTCTCGTTTAAATAACCAATCTTTTATTTCTTATGTGTTTTTCCAAAAATTAAAAAATTAAAAAATCCATGAACAAATCAAGTGTTTTAAAATAAATGTATTAAGGCTTGTACTGAAATGATTAATATGTGTTAAAAAATCCGTGATTTCCTGCTTATTTTGATGGGGTGACGAATAAAGCCACTACAAAGCGTAGACAATTATATTTAATAAATATTTCTGTGTGCAGCTGCTGTTCAGAAGCTCCAGATATTTTTTAGACGTGAATGTAAGACAAAAATCTCTTTTTAAGCCACATTAGGATCCGAAGAATCAATTTCCAGCTATTCATTTGTAATTAAATTAGAGTCTCAGTCATGAACTGCAGGTTGGTTATCTTATTAAGAGGATTTGTTCGTTTCCCACCTTCCTGCTCCGGTTTGTAAAAATGGGATATATTGCGCTGCTCCCGGTGATGCCCAAATTTGCGCTCGTCTGCATTCCACCACTGCCACCGAGGGGAAAACATGCTCCCAGCACACAAGGACACAAAGACGCGTTCCTCACTGACTGCTCCTCGGTCCCTTCTGCAAAAAAAAAAGCGGCTTCATCCCCCCCAGAAATCTAACATCCAGCTCATTTACAATTTGGATGGACCACTCAGGGACCGCAGGGTTAAATAACTCAACCGCAGCCACCGGTTTTACGCATGACTTCCCCGTGCGCGCCGTCTCTATTTATTCCAGTATCCCGTTGACATCGCTCTGATGCTTGGAATACCACACAAATCCCGGCTGACACAGACACAAACCTCGGACCAGTTTGTGTTTCCCTTTTTGTCTGTTTAAGAAAGAGACGTTTAAAATGGCAGGAGCGCGCGTTTTGGTTGGGTTGACTTGGAGAAAGAGGTGAGGCTTTTTTTTGATATACCAGAGAATTAGACTGAAAATTCAATTCACTAACGTGCATTTCTTGACTATTTGAGTTTTTTTTTGTTAAATCTCATGACAAGACAAAAGCAGAACAGCAGAGTATTTCTCCTCAATCAATTCAAATGCAGGCTGGGGAGATAATGACTGGGTTGACGCACGACTACAGACAGGAAAAATGGCTCATGTTCAGGATCGGAGCGCAATTTTCTGCATGCAAATGATTACCTCCCCCCTGACAGACACGGGGAATTCATGCAGTAAATATCTAAACAATCACGGCTGGGTTTTGTGGTCAAATCGTATACGTCCATCTCTGCTTCCAGACACTCCGGGGCTACACAGCAATGGCAAAAAATGACATTGAAACAAATACTACAACACTAGAATTAGATTTTCCACAAAAGACGTTTAGAATAAAAATATCTGTAATGTCAGAGGACAAGTGGAAGCGCGCAACTTTCTTTGTTGCATTTGGCACGGCTCATTAGATTGCCTTTGGGTGCGCGCATTGTCCTCAAACGTGCGTTCATTTAAATTGCTCACAGTGTTAAGTGCTTTTGTTCGGTTGCCTCGAGGTGAAAATATATTGTTTGTAAATTAGAGACTGGTCATCTAAGGGATATTTCATTTTGTGTGTTTTAATGTAAGTGCAGTATTTATGAATCATCATTTTGTATTTTAGATTGGCCTTCTCACAAAAAACTGTATATTTCAATGATCCAGATTGGCTCATATCATAATTAAAAATCCAGATTATAATTATTTCAGAAAAAACTAGAACGAATGATGTACGAATCATTTCTCATGTCTTTTGTCTTTCCCCCTCTGCCTTCTTCTTCTTCTTCTTCTTCTTCTTCTTCTTCTTCTTCTTCTTCAGGTGCTTAACCTCCCTCCTGCCAGTTCTGCATGGTCATGACCTGTCATCACGCCCCTTCCACAGCCCACCTCATCCTATTGGTCCTGCTCATTGTCACTCCACAGCTGGCTGGCACCGCCCCTGTGCGGGGTGAGGGAGGCGAGGGAGGGGTGGAGGGGCGCACCCGGACAGACCACAAAGAGGACAGCCTCGCCCCCTTTCTCTCGCCCCCAACCCAGAGTCTCTACAGCCTTGACAACGGGTCCCTGGACCAGGGACCGGGTCATGATAGACAGTCAGATAAGGTGATGGACCCTGTGCAGGTGCTCGCCGTTCTTCTGGAGGCCCTGGACCACCCGGGGGAGAGTGGAATCCAGGCGAGCAGAGACTGGGGAGAGGATCAGAGTCAGGAGCTGGCCTCCATCGAAGGGTTGGAGGGTGGTGAGATAAGGAGAGGAGGACAGACAGTGGGAGACAGGGGGGTGGAGGAGGAGAGAGAGGGGCGAAGGGCTGATAAGGCTATTGAACAGCTAATTGTGGGCCATTTGACAGCTGCTCAGGGTGATGACTTACAGGAAAGGGGGGAGGAGGAGGATGAAAACACAAGGTCAGAGGAGGATGCAGGGTGGTCTGTGGAGGATGTGAGACCTGATAGTGAAAGTGAGGAGGAAAGGGAAGATGAAAATGAGGGGCAGGAGGAAGGAAAGGATTTAGAAAGTCTCTTAGTCAAAGCCAGACGGAGTTCCACGTCACAAGGAGATGAATCCTCTCTGCAGCGCAAAATAAGAGGCTACTTCCAAAATATTGACTTGGGTCTCCAAGATAACGAGATCCTGCCTCCACTGAAGGGCTACAAGGCATATAACACTCAGCTGGCACGAGCCGGAAAGAAGCAGCACTGGCAGGAGAACCAGTCCCGCAACCGACCCACCAAGGGGGGCAACTTCATGGACGACTTTGAGGATGAGGGAGAGGAGCTGGAGGAGGAGGTTGAGGAAGAAGAGGAGAGCCTCTCCCACATGGAGGAGGAGGCGAGAGCACGTGCAGAGAAGCAGGAGGTGCTCCGGCAGCAGGAAGAGGCGGAGCGAGCCAGAGAAGAGGAGCAGAGGCTGGCAGACATCGCCTCTGACATGCTGCTGCAGTACATGGGAAGGAAGCAGCAGTCCTACATGAAGCCCCGTGAGAAAAGCAGCTTCGGGGCTGTGGGAAACACAGCTGAGGACAAGCGCTCCGAGGAGGTCCTCCCAGATGAAGACGACCTAGACCAGCAAATGATTGACAGGCTAATTGAGATCAGCAGCAAGCTGCACCTGCCCGCTGATGACGTGATTGAGATTATTAGTGACGTGGAGGAGAAAAAGAAGAAAAGAAAAGAGCTGCAACAGCAGCCAATCAACAGCAACCCGGTCGCCCCTCGCTTCAGGCCTCTGGTACCTCCTCCTCTGGCAGCTCCACCTATCTACCACTACACAGCCTCAAAAAACCCCAAGAAGAACCCCTATAAGTACAACAAGTCCAACAAGAAATGGCACAAGGACAAAGTCAAGTCATACAAACAGGAATATTGGTATAAGCCTCAGAAGCAGCTTGATTATTGGTACAAACCCCAGAAACAGTTTTTAGCCTTCCCTTCCTATCCATACTACCAGAAGCCATATCGAGCCTACTACCCTGTTTATTTCCCATACCCCAAAGCACAATATTATGGCAAGCCCTCCCCCTCCAGAGACCAGCCCTTCGGCCCCCAGGAACTTGACCTCCAGGCCCCAAGGCGCAGGCACAGGGCCGGGGGCAAGAACCGTGGACAGGGCTGGAGGCAGCAGCAGCCACCACCACGCCTGCCTCTCACCCCTTATATCTCTAACTATATCCTTCCTCACCCACGGACCTACCAACCCTTACCTCCCCCCAAACCACTTACCACGCCAAGGAGAGGCAGGCGTCCCCCGTACTACTATCCACAGATCACACCAGGAGATGACTATGAGGAAGACGGGCTGGTGCCTCAGCTGGACAGTGAGGAGGAACTGGAGAACTTTATTGAGAGGATCTACATGAAGCGCAGAATGTATTGAGAGACTTTTTGGACATTTGTCAGATCAGAGGGACAGACAGGTGGGATAGATATACAGTAGCTTGAGAAAAGCTAAAAGAAAGAGAGGTGAAAAAAAAGACTGAGATGAGATATGTGTTTTGAGCCTGATGACGCACCCACACACACACATATACACACACACACAAACGTGCACACACACACCAACATGCCTACATACAGTCACATTTCTGACACATTCACAAGCTGCTGTGCCCATTGTAAGAGAACCATGTTTACAACATCATTTTGTATTTTTTTTGTTTTATATTCTCTTTATGTCAAACTAAAGTAGTTCAATGACTTCTTATCTACACAAATATAAAAAAACTAAACACTGTTGACAATATATGACAGTTTATTTGTGTTGTATGTGGTGTGTGTACACTACTGGTCAAAAGTTTGACAACACACCCAGTGAAAAAATGTCCGAGGCCCACAAAAAATTTAAGAACACCAAAAAAACAAACTACTTGAAACAAAAAAGAGTAAATTTTAACAGAAGAATGCCTGTGCCAATGGTCCCAGGGTAACGGTGGACTGCAGGAAGTAGAACTGTATAGGTTTCAATCAGAACAGTGAGAAAAAAGACAAGTAACGAAAGGAAGATGGACTCATTGGTCAGGGGTTCATCCTACAGCAGGATAATGGAGGAAAAACTAGACTGGGTCTCCACATGATGGACGACCAGCACAGTCTCCAGACTTGAACCCCATTAGGCTGGTTTGTGATGAACTGGACAGAACTGGGAACATATCTGTGAGAGCTTGTGCAGCAGTGTTGGAACAAACTTTCTGAAAAATGTTTGATTTCCATTCAAGATAGATCCTCACAGAACGCTGCTGCATGGGTAAAAAAATTGATTAAATTCAGGATTAAAGATTCCGTGACTTTTATTCGTTCTATTCTTAAACATTACACTCAGTAAAGTTTCAGAATTGGAGGTGTTCTAAGGCGTTTGACCAGTAGTGTAGTTGCCTTTCTTATTCTCGATTGGATCCACTTTAAACAGCTGCAATTTGCAAAGGTGCCAGATACACACATTTCAGTTTGTCAAAGTGAAGATTCAGATTTTTGCCTTACAAGCACCATGGTTCTACAAGGGAAATATCATAATGCATAATTTTATCATCACTGCCTGACCCAATGTGGAAACCCTGTGGACTCCAAAAGCACAAACTTAAACACTAAACACTTCCAACCTGGTGGACTAAGGGTTTTCAACCATTTTGGGATCCAGAAGTTATTGTGTCAACGTATTTATGGCAGATCCACAATCACCACACAGCACTCTTCAACCATTGAGGAGTCCTTCATATATATATATATATATATATATTTATATATATATATATATATGTTCTCTGATTGCTCATCCACAGTTAACACTTTTACTCTTGTATCATATCCGTGATCTCATTTTCCTTTTCTTTTCAAGAAGAAAAAAAAACTTGAAACGACACTATGTGTTTGCAGCCTTTTTTAAACAGATCTCCAACAAGAGGCTACAAGAATTTTGTTCATTTTCAGGAGAAATTCATTGAGGAGCTTCAGGCCGGGAAGTCAGGGATTGTGCTTAAAAAAAAAACGTTAAATGCACGTCTTTCTACTTGCATCTTTAAAAATGAACACAAAAAAAAGAACAAAAAAAAGGAGAAAAATAAAACAGTGTGGAGAATCCAAGATGGGTGTTTTCTCTGAATAAACTGTGAACATAAAAAAAGAAATCTCAAAGGAAGAGGGCCACTGTGTCCGCAGTGAAGCCATCTGTCTTGTAAAAGGAGAGTGTTGTTGTTGATGTCACCTTTAGCATTGTAAGATGTACAGTGTGAAATAAATATGCCCGTGCAATGTGTAAATAACAGCATGATGATTACTAGTTTTGCTATATGATAAAAAATAAAAGCAATTATTTTATTAAAGTTCAGTTTTTTAATGGCTTTTTGGAGAGTGCTATGTTTTTACTCGCAACTATAACAAGAACACTGGATTCTTGAGGAACAAATCAAAATGCACAAAAGAGGAAGACAATCAGCTGCAGCTCTGTGACAACACGACTCACGTTTGTCACTGTTACATCAATACAGGGACGAATGTAGAAAAACAGCTTTAGACTGAATATATTATATTCCCAGATAATCAAAATGAACACGAGAATGGGACTGAAAAGAGGAGAAGAATAGCAAAAGAAAGGGGGAAAAAAAACTCAGAAAGAGGGTGGGAAACAGTAACTGCAGTGATTGATGAGTCACATGATTGGTGGATGAGTCATCCATCTGTACACTTTACTGCGCAGGACCACATGCTCAAACACACACACCCACGCACACACACAGACACACACACATTCTCTTTGAGCTGTATAGTAATTTAGCTGCTGGCATTCAAGATAAAGATTGAGTCGTGTTCCCTCCTGACTGGAGCCAGCCGACTGGCCGGTGGAAAGGTGTTTGGTAGATAGGTTTTTGCCATATCTTGTTCCCACACCTCCTCCTCACTCTTACTTCATACGAGCAATATGCCCTCCAGTTATAATTCTTTGAAGTGCTCCTGGCTGCTGCTCATTTTCTATCAAAATTAACCTTACGCACGCCGTCGGTAGTACAAACACTGACAGCGATTAGCGGCCCGTCAATACGGCCTAATTGCATGTTATCTTGCCCGGTTGCTCGACATTGATTGGAAAGGTACCTTTCATGGCTGTATCTTGAGCGATGCCTGCGCACCATCTTATGAATTCAGACTTTTAATCACAACATGTACCTTCTGTCGAGAGCCCAGCTGGACATTCACCGGCCGACTGTAAGAATGAATATATTAATTCGCTGTGGTCTCAACTGTGACCATCAGCCAGTTGTGCTGTGATAAAGAAGGAGATACAGCAGCCAGCATCAGCAGGATTGTCAGAGCAGCTGCCAGCACACTGACCCTGTCTGTACCATTCATACAGTCTATGTAAGTGCAATAATATGACAGAGTCTGTGTTTGTGTTGTTCGTGGGAAGGAATAGTTTAACATTTTGCAGATATTTACAAGAGAAGATCAATAATAATATCATATCTATAGCTCGTACAATTATTTTAGCTAATAGTAAATAATATTTAATTTCTTAAAGTGTAGTTTCAGGGGTCCCAGTGGTGCAGTGGCAATGTTCCTTCACAGCAAGAAAGGTTCTGTATTCGAACCTGCCAAACAAGGCCTTTCTATAAGGAGTTTGCATGGTCTCATGTGTCTGCATGGGTTTACTCCAGTTACTCCGGCTTTCTCCTACAGTCCAGAGACATGCACCTTAAAGGTCCAGTGTGTACGATTTAGTGACATCTAGTGGTGAAGTTGCATCTTGCAGCTGAAAACCCCTCACCTCACCTTCCCCTTCCAAACATGAAAGAGAACCTGTGGTTTTTAGTTTGTCCAGTTTGGAGTTCTGTAAAAAAACATGGCGGCCTCCACAGAGAGGACCCGCTCCTGATGTAAATATAAAGTATTTAAATATAAACGGCTAATTCTAGGGTAAAGAAAACAACACTTCCTACAGTTTAGGTGATAACACACTAGTGAAAATATCACTAGGATTATTTTATGTTCAGTTTCTGCAAATAGATGAATCTTACACACTGAACCTTTAAGTTAACTTGTGACTCTAAATTGCCTGTAGGTGTGGCTGGTGGTTTGTCTCTGTATGTTGGCCCTGTGATGGACTGGCGACCTGTGCAGGGTCTACCCTACACAATGCCTGCTGGGATTGGCTCCAGCTCCCTGCAATCCTCAACAGATAAGTTATATAGGTAATGGATGGATGGAACATCTAGTTTCTCCTTTTATTCATCCTAAAGTGGAATTTCTCACCTCTTGGTGAGCCCTTTTTTTTACTTGAGTCCTCATTGGTTGGGTCCGAGGACAAAAGGTTTGAAAATGAAAAAAATCTAGGGGTGCAGATTTGGAAAGAAGAGAGCTGCGTTCTCACCTCTGCTTGAGGCTAGCAGAACGGTTTGAGTTGCAGTATTGGTAATGTAGGCAGCAGGTATTGACAGTAAAAAGGTGGCCACCGTGTCCCACAACGTTAGTGCCCTGCTAAATCATCTCTGTCTGTAGGTTTATTACAACGAGAGACACCTGCATCAGGGAGACAGGGCAGATGAGCCACAGAGAAGTTAACAAGTTAACAGTTGTACTGCCGTCACTAAGTCTGAGCTGTCCTTGCAAAAAGGGCATTAGTAGTCATGGTGGCCACATACTGTGGAGTTTCTCTATTGGATGAATATATGTCTATATGGCTTCCTTACTAAACCTTGGGTCCTACAGATACTGCAGAGAAAAAGGAATCTTCCTCTGGCTTTACTCTATGAACTTTGTCATGCTGAGTAAGTGATACATAAAATTAATAATGTAAACGTGAAAGAGAATAAAACTAAGGTTGCAAAATATATCAACAGCATATAAATCTACATAATATGCTGGACATATTTGGTATATGTTTAAAAACTAGTTTCTAAAATAAACTTTTAGGTTTGACTGAACTACTGACCACTGGGTTGGAGAAGGTAAAACCATACAGGCTGATAAGTTGACGAGAATCTGCTGGTGTTTGGATGTTTCCCTGAATAATGTCTCCATCAGTAACATCACAACATAACATGCTTTTATTCAAATGCTCCGCTGTCGCCATTCGCTATTATGATAGCTTTCATCTCTGCAGATCTAACAGGACACTGTGCAAACATCTGCCGCTCTGGACTCTGGAGGCACCTCTGCTCTGAGGTGATCAAACAACAAGATCATAGAGTTCTGAGACTGCATTCCCAAAAGACCCGCAGTTTAAAGGTAGCGGCTGGCTAAGAAAGTAAGGAGAAACATGAAAATTAAGAGCATGTCAGTTCTTATTGATATAATGTGTAATTTAAGCATTACTTGATCTACGATTTACTGGAATATAATTGTATTTGACATAAATTAATTCAAATTAAATATGATTTTACTGATATAAAAACAAATTCAACTCCTAATACAACTAAAATTTAATTTGATTTCTATTTCCATTCTATTTCTATTATTTTTATGTACAGTAAATAAGTGAGAATACTTTTTTTATAGAGAAATATGTCAAATAAAATTCGAATTATTTATTTTAAAACAATTTAATAAATTCAGTTGATTATTATATTTTGCTAATTTAAATTAAATAATTTCCATTTTCCAATATTTAATCCAATCTAGTTCCTCTTCATGCACATACGTGTGTATTGATGAACATTTCATTTCACAAGCACCGACAGACTGCTCACTTGTCAACCCATCACCGTGGACGACAGTGAATTAATTCAGAAACAAGACGTCGCCCATGGCAACAGGGGTCAACCCTGCCCCAGTTCTCTGCCATCCACCAGATGATTGCTGTCATCGAGCAGACGCCAGTCAGAGGAGCTGAGGCTGAGACGTCTTCACTAAGTGTGGTGGGTCAGTCAGTTTTTATTTAATATGGTAATATATCTCGTATATAATATTGTATATAAGGGGATTTACTATCAGTAAAGAATGTGACAACCTGAATCATTTTAATGACAGGTTGATGTTTTATTGATGTTAATGTAACCCAAACCCTCAGGGAATTCATACTTGTCTTTCTCTAGAACAGTTCAACTTTTTACTGGTAAAATTTGACCCGTCAGATAAGAGATCCTGGCAGTATAATGACTTCATTCAGATTTCAAGCTTGTTTTATTTTCTACCTGAAACTGTGGATTTACCAGGTTTGAGACGTGACAGTGGCTGAGTCGCTCTTAACACATGATGCAGAGGAAGCTCATGAAAAGGAGCTGTTCAGTCGTCTCTTACACCTTGTTGCCAAGCTGAGGACAAAAACAGCATTGTTGAGATGCTGCTATTTACATTCCCACATTCGTATTCCTGTGACTTACAACACAATTGAGATTTGAAAAATAAATAAATAAAAAAATTCCAGCACAATAGCATAATTGTGTGTCAAGCTTTAGATCACATTATGTCCTTATAGTAATCATTTATATTTTTGCCTGGTGGGGGTGCTATAATTAAAATGCAATTTGAATTTTTCAAAAGCCTCCAACTCTCTCAGGCACAAAATTTGGTTTACATCCAGCTTCTGGCACAAAAGAGTCTGACAGCACAGCCATTCATCAGTAATGGCCCCAAGAAGCCAAAGCATTTACGGGAGCAGAAAGAATGCATCCATTAGTAATATGAATGGTGAATTAATACAGCGACAAGACCTTCAAAATCTGATTAAATAATGATCACAAATTTCTACAGCGGTAGTGGGTCTTTGGTTCACCCTTTAACTTTGAATGCATAACAAGTGGTAATACAAAGTGACCAACACAGGCTCTGAAAGAGTTTGTGCAATGGATGTGTTTACGCATGGACACCACATGAAATGGGACCAAATCATCATTGCAAACACTGACAGAAAAATGGATCATATTTGTTTGCATGATAACTGGCTTGTTCATTTTTTTGTTCAGTAAATGGAAGATGATGGATTTCCTGTGTTCTTTGTCCTGTTTTCTTCTGTGTGCTGCCTCCGTGTTGAGCATCATTTTGCAGCTATTTCTGGCAAAGACTTATTAAAACTGAGATTTTTACATGATTTGTAATAGACAAAAAACAACTATGTTTTACTTTCTGCAGAGGGCCATCATACCCTTCTCCATTTTTATGCATTTTGTCTGTGTTTGCCAAATGTTTTACGTGATTACCTTCACCAAGGAGGTTATGTTTTTATGGGCGTTAGTTTGTCTGTTAGTTAGTTAGCAGGATTACTTAAAACCGACTGAAATGTGGTGGAGGGGTGGAGCATGATCCAAGGAAGAACCCATTACATTTTGGAGTGGATCCGGATCAGGGGGCAGATCCAGGAATCTTTTTTCACTTTCTTTATCATGGTGAGATAGCGTTTTATCCTTGGCAGATGTATCCACTCTCTGTTTGCACTTCTAGTTTGTTTGTTTGTCAACAGGATCTTGTGAATTTGAGTGTGGTTTCATAAGGGGACTGTTGGGCCTTGGAAGAGGTCTACGCTCTACTGAGAGTCATTCTAGCTCTGCCATGTTTTTGACTCAAGATGATTTGGCCTTTGTTGAGTTTGAGTCTCTCATGTTGCTTTGAAATGCTCACATGCTGATTTCCACACCTCTTTTGCAACTGAGAAATGCTGCTAATTGGCATTTAACCTGAAACATGACCTGAGTTTGTTGCAGTATTTGTAACTGTGATTAAATAACTTTAGAGTGAAAGACCAACAAGGCGTGTCAGGATGCCATTTCTGACCCAGTGAACTCTGTAGTCCTCTTAATTAGGCAATTACCAAAAATCGGTGCTTTGGTGCGCCAAGTGAAAAGTGTGAGGCGCACTGATTTTGTGGTGTTGTACTTGATAGTTTACTTTATAACTCTTGATTTTGTTAAGCAAAGTATGAAATTATTCTCCTGCTCTAAACCCAAGAGGTTTATCCACTGTAATGGTTTAAATTTTACATTTTGCAGCTCATTCGTCCAGCGTTTTGAAACCAAGCTGTTACGGGAATAGAAACCTAAAATTTGGGGGAACAAATCCCCTGAAAAATGACACATGTCAAATAACTTCAATAGATACCCCCAGGCAAAAGTATGGAGTTAGTGTTAAAAGCACAAAATGGATTGAAGTGCTATTAAACCTGGTTACAGTTGAAGCATGCAAACCTCCATTGTGTGACACAATTGTTTACGCAGTAGGTTGCGGAGACTATTAGACGTCTCTGTGGGTATAAAAGCCACTAAAAGAGTCAAAATGTTTGAACTTTCTCGTAAGATGATGCTCATCTCGGTCCCGTCATCCTGCTGTTTGTTAATTTTCTTGTCTGTTAAACGACCATTTCGAACTCACAATGCGCCTCATTAGAAATGCTTTTACCAGCCATTTGGACGACGCAAGCCGAGCTACAAAGGCCGGTCCCTTGAAACGCCGTCCTTTGTTTATGATCTCTGCAACCCCTTGTTTTATTCTTTTTGCTCCTTCCTTTCATCTCTTCTTTTCCTTTCTTTATCCCACCCCTCACCTCCTTCCCCACCTTCTCCCCTTTCCCCCCCAGTTACCCATGCCCCCTCTCCCCCCTTAATGCTCCCTAACACACAATCTTCCTCTCCTTTTCTCCTTTCTCCTCTCTCCATTTCTTGTTTTGTATGCAAGCCCCAAGGGAGGCAAATGGGTGAAAAGCACTCTCCCTGCGCCACTGTCACAAAAGACTGGTGACTCATCGCCACTTATGTTCCCGTCTCCCACCTCCTACAAAAAAAAAAAAAAAAACATATACAGGAGAAAAAACTCAAATTACTCCCTACCTGCCATGCACTTACAGGATAACACACACACACAAACACACACACACGCACACACACACACGCACACACGCACGCACGCACACACACACACACACACACACACACACACACACACACACACACACACACACACACACACACACACACACACACACACACACACACACACACACACACACACACACACAGAGATCAGTGTGTGCACTGGAACACAACACACGCACACACACCCTTTAGAGACATGGAAGAATGTACACACGCACACACATTCCACAGCTCCTCAACACCATCCTGAAATTAAAACCCAAGTCACATCATTTAGTTGATAATTATGGTCGAAAATGGCGTTCATTGATGTGCGCTGCCTATCATATCTAATGAGATTACTTCTAGTTTGTAAAGGCATTCTCATGTTAATGAGGAAGTGAATATGCGTGAATAGAGAGCTAAATGTGGAGCTGCTCATGTAAGAGATGCTCTTGAACTAGGTGAGTACAAGGTAAGAAAAGGGAAGAAGAGAGTGAGACAGAAATTCCCTGTATGGGTTAGTGATGAGGCTTTGGTCTCATTTGTCCATCTGCGGATGATGAACCAGAAAAGAAATGTTTTTCCTCCATCTGCTGGAAGGATGAGTCACTTACACTGCAGTCACGGTGCTGATGTGGACACAAGATGGAAGTCCTGAATGAACATGATGTACAGAGTGACGCACATAATATTTAAGTCACGCCTCATCCAATGAAGACAAACCTACTCAATCATACACTATGCTGTGTTCAATCTCAATCTGAAAGGTAACTAGTTACTATTACAATCATATACAAGTATAGTGAGGTAAAAAACACAATATTTGCCTCATGGGAAGTAGAAGTACTCTTAGGTCTAAATACCTCAAAACTGCGTTGAGTAAATGTACTTCTGATTATTAATCTATTGCAACATTTGCAACAGTACACTATGTTCATATTTTTCAATAAACCAGCAACTGCAACTTGAATATTTATCTCCACCAAGGAGGTTCTGCTTTCGCCCGCGTCTGTTTGTTTGTTCGTTTGCAGGATTACACAAAAACTACTGAGCCAGTTTCCATGAAATTAGGTGGGAAGGTGGGGAATGACCAAGGGAAGAACCCATAACATTTTTAAATTGCAAGATTGATTTCTCATGGGAATAAATCATGGATCTGTTCAGAGGACTGATATTTATAAGTGTGTGCAATTAGCTGCAGATCCAAAATAAAAATCTGGATCTTGTGAATTTAATATATCTGTTGAGCCTTGGCGGAGGTATGTGCTTTGATGAGTGCCATTGTAGTTTTCGATAAGTCTGAGTTGTTCATGTCCAGAGATATATTTTGTTAATATGTGAGACATGCAACATAGAAAAGCAAAAACTCCACAAAGCTCATGAGGTGGAACTATAGGGAACATTTAGAAATTCTGCTGAATTAAAGACCAGCGATCAGGGATTATCCAAATAAAGAAAATTACTTAATTAATTGAATGAGAAGCTACATTTTTGAATGTCAGAGTCCTTCAAATAGATGTCATACAACGGGATGGAGATGTTGTACAATGCAAACTGAGCAGAGTTTACTCAACTAGATTTCAGTCTTGGTCTCTGCAGGCCTGCTTATGTTCACGTGGATTCCACCACAGAGTCACCAGAGCCCTTACCTGATTACTCTTTACAGAAACCTGCTTGTGAGCTATTCAGACACATCAATTATTGAAAGCCTGGAGTTTCCGTTTCACACACAACGAGGGAGGGGGGGGGGAGTGCAGTGAGGCAGACAGACACACACGGGGGCTGAGGAAGAGAGGGAAAAGTCCAAGAACAGTGGGTTTGAGAGGAAATAACTCATCAGGCACCCTGGGAGGGAAACATATGAGCGGGGATGGAGGGAGAGAGGGAGGACCGGGGAGAAAGTACGGAAAGGTGAGGCAAGAAGAGACTGATTGTTTATGACTAATCAGGTGCCCTCCTTGAGTGTAACAGTAGAGCCTGAGCCGGTGCAATCAGCTGAAGATTGATTGGCTGATAACCTTGTCGTCAGGCAGTTAGGAGGGCATGTTTTTTAATTCCGCCGCTTCTCTCTCGAACCTCAGTGGGACGACTTCTACCCAGGTTGACACACTGACTCAGGGCTGCGGCGAGGACAGGCCCCCAAACCTCCAGGAGCCAACGGGAGACAACAGGGTGGACAGCGAAGCCTGCGATGGAGTGGTTGACCCCGTGCAGGTCAGGTTTGGCAGAAAAAAATCATATTTAACCACAACAATTTTAATTATATATGTATATTACTGTATATTTTAAAGGTACCTTTATTTGAACTCAAAGGCCACAGTTTTCAGGGGGAAATGGGCACTAATTTTTGCTCAAGATTCAAGGTTGAGCCTCAGTATTGTATGATTGATAGGAGGTTGGGGAGGATCTATGTATCGATGACACAGACAGCCCGCCACAGGAGAGTCTGACACCCACAAAGACACAGGACAATGCTGACGGCCTCCCATCGTCCCCCCTGCCAACAGACGAGGAGGTGACCCCCCCTTCAGTGTCATCTCATACCTCCAACAAACAGAGTAAGTCACAGGCGCAGACATGCTCAGGTCAGGGTAGTTGTGACCTTGTTTGTGTACTTTTTACTGTTCGTCTCTTCACAGATCGTTCCTCCGAGCCCTGCTGGTATTGCATGAGGTCTCTCGACTCAGAGTATCGTCCTGAAACTCCAGAACAGGTTTCCACCTTTCTGACTTAATACATCATTTCACTGAGACAGAGCTGGCACATCGAAACGACGCATTATTTTTTTTGCATTAGAACATGGTGTTATTGTTTTCAAGGTTAAAAGTCAAACAATTCTCTACAGTTCATTAATAATTCATTAAAGAGAAAACTGACTCCGTCAAGTCGGAGCGCTGAGTATGAAGACATGAATTCATGATGATATTGAGCACGTTTTTGGAGGCGGTTCTCTGAGGACGAATTATAGTAATGACTTTCAGAATTGTTCTTGATAAATCCCGTCCAATTTGGTTTTACCTGAATGTGTGGAATAAAATTGAGCTGTAAAATATACTTTGTAATTCTATGTTGGAGCAGTTCCCTTTATGGTGACACAACTCACCCCTATGTTGCAGGAAGACTCGGTTCCTTCGTCACCACTGCTCTCTAGTGGCCAGAAAGTGAGCTACCAGACAGACCCTCGCCCTCACTTTGGTGTGGCCTGGTCATCCCACTCCACATGTCGTCCTCTGTGGGGGAGCGAGGGGCCCTGCTGGGGGCAACGGCACCAGGATGCACCCAACCAGATGCACACGTGTCCTCACTGCCATCTGGGCTTGCCCCCAGAAACCCTGCGGTGGCATGAGGTTGTTAGCACACACCGACATAAAAAGAGATGCACAAGCTCCGCCAAACATTCCACAGATTGTGTTACTGTGTTTAACTTGAAGGCCTCTGACTGTTTTCTCTCTCTCCGTGCACAGGCTAAGTGTGTGCTGTTTGACGGGCAGAGGAACTCAAACACATAAACTGAGTCATCGTCAGAGAGAAACGCTGCCTGCTCTTAATACAAAATAACAGGCCTGTCGACTCTCTGTGTTAATGCACCCAGGACTTTGCACCGAAATGTTCAATATCTGTTTCTGCTGGTGAAAACTGTCTGTTTACTCAAAGCCATGTTCCTTCCTTATTTCATGTAGAGTTCATGTTTAATTTGTGTGATATTTTCAAATAAACTGCATGTGTACCAGAAAGTTATGGGATGAGTACACTATATTCTGAATCTGAGTTTTTAATGCTTGTATGATGATTTGAGGCTGATTTCTTTTACATTTCAAACATTTATATTTTATATTTCCTTCTCCTTCACGGTTCTCTCAGGGCATCACGGTTTGCCATGGTAGTAAATCTTGTAAATAGGGATCTGTAAACTAGTGGGCATACGTTGGGAAAAAAAGTTATGAAACGTTGAAACTTAAGTTTTGAAATGCTACGTCACTTGCACTCCTAATTCAGACTAGTCTTCCAGAGCTGGTCTTACAGCTGGTCTTACTCTTCAGACATTTGGCCACACAGTTGCGAGTCATATGATTTTTGGCAGCATTATCACAATCTAAAAGTCCTGTGCTTAGCCTTTTGTTTACCCCACTGAAGGGCAGTCCAATCACATCTTGTATTAAAGGGATTGACAGACTCCTCCACCAATGACTGTGGTTCAGAGCAAAACAATTTTAGACTTGAGTCATGTCTCATATTTCAGATGTTACTTGTTGCTAAAAATGGTTTCACAGTCTCCAGGACGACCTCTTTTTATGATGCAACCTCGGCTTGTGACAGTAACAATCACTTTTAACTTGATCTGCAACCGTATTTGAGTTCAGAATTTTTTACTTGATTGTTAACTGTACACAATCTTTTTCATCCATATATTATTATTATTTTATAAATTATTCCAATGTCAGAAATTGTATAAGTTACAGTGTCTGTGTGTCATTTGGAGCTGGAGCCTATTAACACCCGTAACTTTTGGAGATTCATTTGACCAGAGAATAAAACCAAATTGTTCCCTTCACACTCAGGACAAAACCTGCATGTTAATGGTGTTGGTGGAAAGTGCAAAACGGGCTTTTGTCAGGAAAAAATGGTTTCTGTAGGTCAGTTTCTGTTTTATATGAACGTGGGGAGGGCCAGCAGTTTCACAGGGAGGGCCTCATGTGCACGGACATGAATGGCCACCAAAACATGTCACTATGTTAAATTAAGTATAAATAATTCCTGGATCTGCCCCTTTGTCCGGATCTGCAACAGAATTTAATGAGTTCTTTCTTGGCCCATGTCCCATCCTTCCACATAGTTTCATGGGAATCCATCAAGTGGATTTTGCCTGGCTGCTGACAAACAAACCAACCAACCAACAAATAAACCAACGGTCAGGGGGCAAAAACAGACAGCAGACAGCAATATTTCCTGCTGGAGATAATAAATATATTGGTCAAAAGCTTGTGAATAAATGGGCTTTGAGAAGTTGTGTTGAAAGAAGGGACTTTGTGGATATCTGCCAGGAGAGAATTCCAGAGGGTGGGGGGGTGCCACACTGAATTCCCTGTCAACAAAGGTCCTCAGGCTGATGCAAAGGATGGTGAGCAGACCTGTGTCCAAGCACCATTGGTTCCTGGATCGAGTAAAAGGCTAGAGGAGGTCTGATAGGTGCTGAGGGACGAGAGCATGAAGGGATTTATAGGAGAGGATGAGGATTTTGTAAATTATCTGGGACTTGACTGGAAGTCAGTGAAGAGATAGAATAACTATTCTCTGCTCAGGACAATTGACTTTATATAAAGATGGACGACATGTCAGCTCCCCCAAAGTAAAGCAAAGCATCTAAATCGCTCCCCCATAATGGCTGGCTGCAGTATAAGTAATAAACCCTTCCTCCATGTTAATGAATTGGTCATGGACCAAACAAAATAGACAAAATACATGTCAAATTTAATTTCTCTTGTTTTAGGTAGTCCTTATCACACTAATGTTTGTTCAAGTGTTCATGATTTTTGGTCTTAAGAAGTTATTTGATGCAATAACAACATGTGAAATGTCATGATTGACAGCTGAGACCGACTGGCTATTGGCTAAGTATGTGCCTTGACCTCAATACCGCAGTAGGTCCAGAGACATGGAGTCATGGGCTTTTTTGGAAATCAGGGAAGTATAGAGGCTGCTGCAAACAAGTCAAGGAAATGACTGGAAGAGGAACTGGAGGAAATATTGTCTTTTTACATCCTGGACACTTTTTATAAACACTGAGCACATGCACTGGAACTTGTAGAAGAGATGAGTGCAAACAAATGAAACTAATGAAGCATGAAATCAGTTTGTTTTACAAATGAATTGACTTCGTGATCGACAGCTGATCATTTTAGTTTGTTGAGTTTTGGCTGAGTCACTGACTCTGACTGTTTTTCTCAGGGGGCTGGGGGCTGGGGGCTGTGTGTATGAGCGTGAGTGAAGACACTGACCTAGTTTCATTGTAAAGGGTGATGGGGGAGGCACTGTGTGTGTATGTTCGGGCACGCTCTGGCATGGGGAGAGCACTATTTAAGGGAACAGGGATTAAGAGGCAAGAGCAATAAACCAAACTGATAGCACGGCTCATGACACATGAGGAAGGAAGCTAACTCTATTTTATGTCTCAATCTTGCACCTTTTATAGCTTTAACATTTTAATAATATAGGCTATTGTAACTGTTGATATTTCATGTCTTTTATTTTATGTCTAGATAGTTGCTCACAATACACAATAAATACTCCTGCATACTAAATGTGTGTGTATAAGATACAATAAAATTAAACAAATAGAAACAAGAGGAAATAGAAAAGAGCTTGCATATATAAGATATTGAAATTTCAGACAGGTAGACAAATATATATATATATATATATATATACATATACTTCTGCATGGTAGCACATGTAGCCTACCTTGTGCGTAGATAGAAATATCTACATGGACCATGTACATCTAGATATAGGCTAGTATGTCTGAAATTTCCATATCTTGAAAGTATGTTTGTAGATATATAAATATATATCTATGTGTACATGTAGATATACATATACATGTCTGTGTCTGAAATTAAGACCTCATATATGTATGCATGTGTAGACATATCTATGTCTGAATTTTCAATATCGTATATGTAAAACCCTATATATATATATATATATATATATATATATATATATATAGATGTAGGGATACAGGTGAAAACCGAGTAAATAAATCTACGTTTCTAAATGTGTATTTAATTTTATATCACCAGTATCTTTTCTTTTTTTATTCCATTCATGTTTCTATATTTTTTATATTTCCGTACACTTAAGTATTATTATCTTTATACTTAAGTACTGCATGTTAAATATTATTACTTACTGATGCCTAGTTTTGACTCTTGCTCCTGTAATATTCCATCTTCCCCATGGTGGGACTAATAAAGGATTATCTTAGCTTTATTGACTGCTCTAGCGCACAACACAGAACCTACAGTATCTGAATGTTTCAAATTGTATTAATTCATCGTTTGCTAAATGCATAAATGATATAACATTAGTGAACCTAAGTGGTCCGAGCAGCAGATTGATTACAGTGGTTGTCAACAGGATCACACCCCTCTGGTCAGACTGGAAATGAGTCTTAACACATCAATGCATCAGCATCCTGCACCTGATTGGTCGACAAAAGTCATGCCTGGTCACATGACGTGAATAATGACAGTATGGCAGCGTGGCGAGCCAATGGCCTGATCCATCACCTGACCGCGCTTTGAATATTGATGCTGCCTCCGCCGCCACGGTCGGCCCGCCCTCCCCGTGTTGTTGTTGTGTGACATTGTCTGACTGGGACCTTCGCCCCAGTAGAGGATCTTCTGGAACTAGCCCCTGAGCGACCAGACATGTCTTCGCTGCTGAAGCCGTTCGCGGTGTGTGAGGGGCCGTGTGAGAGCAGCGGGGGTGTCAGGAGAGGATGCTCGAGTCCGGCTCCGCATCAGCAGCCTCCATTCCAGCGTCTGAGCGCCGCGGCGGGGCCGGGCGGCTCTCTGCCGGCCCACCAGCGCCCGTACCCGGACAGGAGGAACCTGGCGGCGGCTGCGGTCGGGGGGAGGAAAATTACGCATCCCGGGAAGGCTATTCTTGCAGGTGGATTTTGCACGCAGGATCCCCGCCCCCCCTTTCATCATAGTCACCTATCGCTTTCTGCACATCGCAGCCTGATCTCCAGTCTGTCGCCATTAAGGTTATCCATGCAGAACTGGGTCAAAATGCACTGGGCAAGCAGTGATGCTTCAGCAGTTGCATGATGTATTGTATTGTGTCTGTATTTATTTAGCATCATGCTCACATTTTCCTTCTTATTTTAAATATACATACAGATGCTGAAAGTTGTAATGCTGTGTTTTGAATGGAGGCAGGTACATTCAGTAGCCCGGCTATTCTTTCCAGTTCTGCTGTATAGTCACATCAGCATTTATTTTAAACAAAGATCCAGCAGTGAGGTTTCACCAGCATCACTCTGCAGTTAATCCATCTCTTTTTTTTTTTTTTTTTACATATACTGAAATGGAGATGCTGGTTTCTCCTGATCTCACAACATGCACAAACAATTCTGCAGTGAGTCAACAAATCTTGACATGCAGTGCTTCTCTGTCCCCCTCCTCGCCCTCACCCAGGTGGCATCGCAGGAGGGATCGAGATCTGCATCACCTTCCCTACAGAGTACGTCAAGACCCAGCTGCAGCTAGACGAGAGAGCCAACCCGCCGCGATACCGAGGGATAGGTAGGTCACTGGGCCGTGTGTGACTGACTGCTGGGTTGTGTGCTCATCCTCTCCTGGGTTACTCACTCCTGGATGCTGTGTGTGTGTGTGTGTTTGTGTGTGTGCAGGGGACTGTGTGAAGTTGACAGTGCAGGATCATGGACTCCGAGGGTTGTACAGAGGACTCAGCTCGCTGCTCTATGGATCAATACCAAAGTCTGCTGTGAGGTAAAGATGCACACATGACACACAGCAGGTTATTTACTGGATTATGTGTAAGAACACTGCAGCTGCAGTAGTAAAGCACATTTGGCTCCTTCATTCTTTAAGCGTCACGGTTGTAATCCTTTAATTACTTAAACAGTTGACTTGTGTCAAAGCGCCGACTCAGCATTTCTCAGTACTTAAAGTAAAGGCCAGCCAAATGTGAAGGGCTGCAACTAATAAGTCCTGTTAGAATCTATTTATTGTGTTTTTTGTGCAAGTCTTAAGTGTTTGGTCTATAAAATGTTGCAAAACCTTAAGAGCCCACAAGGATCTCCTCTCTGGAGTTGACAGGGCCTTTGCTGTCCAGGCTCCTCATCTCTGGATCTCTCTGCCTGGAGAACTTAGTTACTCAGTATCTTCCTCTAAATCTCTTCCTCAGACTCAGTTTTATCAAATTTATCAAATCTATTTTTAACCGTTGAGATTCGATTTTAACAATTTCATATTGTACGATTTGGTGAATCTTGCATCTTTTAACACTGTAAAGCACTTTGTAACTCTGGTTTTGAAAGGTGCTATATAAAACAAGTTATTATTATCAAATGTAATGATGCATCCCAAACATAAAGATGCAATGTTAAGAAAAAAGAAGCAAATATCACATTTGACACTGTAACTAGCAAATGTTTTATATTGGACAGTGGTTAAAACATTAACTCCTTAAGGAAACTATGCTACTAATTGCAAACCTATTAATAGCACCATTGAGTCAGTTGTTTGGAGCCAGGAATTTAACAATTAACTATAGATTACAGTTGATTCCATCAAACAAATGTCCACCTATTCTTATCCTTGAATGTGTCTCTCCCCCCTCTTTCTCTCAGGTTTGGCACATTTGAGATGCTCAGCAACCCGATGCGAGACGCCACAGGTCGGCTGGATAACACGCGGAGCCTCTTGTGTGGGTTAGGTGCAGGGATAGCAGAGGCCATCGTGGTCGTCTGTCCCATGGAGACACTCAAGGTCGGTGGAGCTGACATTTGCACATTTCTTTCCAGTGTCTGTTTAATCAACATTGACTTGACTTCAACGGTTTTCCCCTTTTGCTCCAGGTTAAGCTGATCCACGACCAGTGTTCCCTCAGACCTCGTTACAGAGGCTTCTTCCATGGCGTCAGCGAGATTATTAGAGAACAGGGTAAAGACAGCAGTGAATCGAAAAACATTGAAGCAGTTGTTACAAACTCCATCTTTAACTAGCAATTTGTATGTGAATGTGTTGTGCTCCATATTGAAACCTAATCTGTTTGACTGTAGGTGTGCGGGGGACGTATCAAGGTCTGACAGCGACAGTGCTGAAACAAGGAAGCAATCAGGCCATTCGGTTCTATGTGATGAATGCGCTACGAAATTGGTACAAAGGTGAGAAACACTGCAAAACAAAATCCAATGTCTCTCTCCTCTTTTTTTCCCAACGATCCAAGTCCTTTCACTGAAAAAAATCCCACTATCCTCTTTTCACCCTCCATTAATCCAACTCCTGGATTTGGCCTCAAAGGGGATGATCCCAGGCGAGATATGCACCCGATTGTCACAGCAATGTTCGGCGCAACGGCTGGAGCCGCCAGTGTTTTTGGAAATACACCTCTGGATGTGGTGAAGACCAGGATGCAGGTAGGAAGTCCACCCACTGGTGATTCTACTGTCGCCAGGTTTGCCTCTTTTAAGACGCTGGTTTGTTTTTTTAGGGTTTGGAGGCTCACCGCTACAAAAACACAGTGGACTGTGCCTTCCAGATCTTGAAGCACGAAGGACCACAAGCGTGAGTAACCCTGATCCATGGCTTGCATTGTATCAGCTTTCTCTGCTTCAGACAAACCATCTCATCTCACCTTGTCCTTCCTGCAGATTCTACAAAGGGACAGTCCCCAGGCTTGGCCGCGTGTGCTTGGACGTGGCCATAGTGTTTGTCATCTACGAGGAGGTGGTCAAACTACTCAACAACATGTGGAAGACCCAGTAGACCGACCGCTCAGTGGCAGAGGTTCAGAGGGAAGCACGGAGCAGTGCATCATGCTACGCACAACTGAACACCTCTACTCTAGTTCATACTAGCTCACTGCATTCGCCGAGAACAGATGACACTTCATCTTGAGCAGCTTCCACTCATAAATCAATTCATTTTGCAGGACCTATCTACAATCGGTGATAATAAAGAAGGGAGACTGTCTAGTTGCAGGATAAACAGCTCAGTTTTGCATTTCTCTTTGTCTCTAGTGGTCAGATTTGGGAATAGAGAGGGATCACCTTGTTTTGAAGGAGACAGGAAAGGGAAAGAAGGAAATGAAGTAGGTGATGAGTTATTCTCTGCACCTGACCAAATTGTAGACTCAGTTTGTTGAGTCGTATTACAAGAAAAATAACCTTACAGTATTTAGAGAAGCAGCACAAAATTACTTGAGTAGATTTCAAGAGGCATTAGTTTTTTTTTTTATTGTTTTAGCTTTCTATGACTGTTGTTACTGTACATGTTGTAGAGTGACCACTTTGTACTGAAACCATAAATGTGTCTTCTGATTCACTAAGTACTTACTACTTAATACTGAGGGAAGAGCTGGGATGCTACCGGACACTGAACGAGCCTGCTGCAGAACGTTAAAATGTCTGTGCAGTTCCTCAACACATCTCGGTGTTGGAATCGCTTACTTGACCGTGATTGTGGCATCATTGTACTTTAGTACTCACAGTATTTTTGTCGCTGTGTCTTGGTGATGAAGTGTAGATACTGTTCATTTGCGCATTTTATGGCTGCTGCTGACAAACAAGAGTATGGCTGCATGAAAATTGATGCTGCATCCGTCCTGTTACACACTGGCAGTGGCTCACAGGCTTGTTGACACGACACAAACTGGTCTGGAGTCAGTAACTCTCCTGAGTTTCAACCAGACATGACTCAACATTAAAGCATATTGTTGGGATGCAAAAATCATATGTAGCAAAAATATTCACACGCAGTCTTAATAGTAGGAGGTAAGAGTCAGTTTTTGAACTCGTCCACATCCTGGAAAAATGACTAAATTCTCAACATCAATTAAGTTACTGAAGTTTTCAGTAGGTGGTGTGATCTCTACAAATGAATATTTGTACTGTTTTATTTTGGAATATATAACTATTCATATTTATTCATATTCAGTCAGGCTGACTCTTTTGTATTTCCAACCATGTGCTGGTGTGCTGCCGGAAATTTACAAGTGGATCCACTTAACCCTAACCCTTCTCCACACGAGATAACAAGATGGGAAAATGTCCGACTGAGTAAGCCATACGACTCTGACACGCTTGAGCCTTCAGTTGTTTTCTTGCGCTTATTGTTTAAAACATCAGACTGTCCTTTAGTCAAGATTTACGTCACTTGAGTATCTTTTGTTTACATCAAGCTAAAATAAGTATTTTGTACGCTAACTGATGAAATTGTTCATTAGCCATCTTTGAATGCACTTATTCTTGTCTAACATAGTGTTTACATGCATTGAACCCCAGCAGGGGGAACTGAGATGTGTCAGAGGCTTGATAGCAAAGCAAGGATTTTAGTGAGGCTTTTTGTTGACCTAGTTGAATTACACAGCCTCGCACTGAAGCCTTTTATTGCTCTTTGCCAAACTACTTCTAAAATATCTCGCTGCCACTTTGGTTTTATTAACCAAAGCACATTTTTTTTTACAGTGTTACAAACTTTGTGCTTCTGCTTTACTGCTTTGTATAAGCAGGTTAACACCATGTGGACCTCTTTATACAGCATATTCATACTGTGTAGTCATTGCCATTTCAGAAGATCCTGTCAGGGATATTGAATGATTTGAGTTGAAGGAAAACAAACATGTTGGCAAGACATCAATAAAGAATATTGTTAAAAAAAACCTCAGTGCTCAAAGTTCGATTTAGGTCATCAGATGTGGAAACCTCTGAAGAAATAATGTGGTTACATTGGTCTCAATATACTTGAACTTAATAAAAATGATTTGAGCAAAGGTAAATGAGATTAATCAGATTAATAAAATTAAGCATTAAATGTTAATATGATGGGATGTACTGTGAGGCTGTGTGTGTATGTTTATATGGAATTTGGGGTAAGTTCGGCCTCCAGTAGTGTAGAAAGCGTCTTAAAAAGTAAAAGTGATACTTAACATAAATCGCAGCCAACAACTGCTTACTACATAAAGATATAGAGTAATGGCGTCCTGAGATGCATGTTTATGTACGTGCATGTGCCCATCAGTGCATGTGTATCCCTCTCAATTTTGGCATGGATCCGGACAAAGGGTATTTTTTTTTTATTTCACTTTCTTTGACATTGTGAGATAGGGACGTTATTTCTTTTTTTTACATTTGCACAGATTTTCTAAGGAGAAATTCATTGCCCTCGATGAAAAACAAATAACAGGCATATTTAGGGAACTGATATATCGTGTTGGCAATTTGAAGGGGACTGTTGGGCCTTGGTGGAAATATGTGCTCAACTGAGAGACATTCTAGTTTATGTCCGAGATGCTTGTGCAACATCTAGAAGCTGTAAAAAACAAACCAAACCCCCCCAAACATATTTATACCCTTCCCTAAGCATTGGAAATTTAGTATTCAATGATGCATGGAACCTGAACATTTATACGTTGCTGTTATTTATTGTCTTATAGGTTTTAATTTTCTACATAGATCAGTTATGTGAATTAACTGGAAGTGACATAAATGCTGTGATTTAGATTTATTGGTGGTAAATATACACAAAGCAAGTTGGTACAGATTATAAAACGTCTCGTAGCTGGAATGGTGAACCTGGATTTTCCTCACTGATGAGAATCGCATGGTTCAGAGTTGGTGACACTTGGCTTTGCTACAAAAGGCAGAAAATACAGCGGATTGCGGCTTTGCTGACCGCGAGACTGAGGAGATTAAAGGCTGACGGAGCATGGCGAGCTCCGTCTGCATTAACATCACAGAGGAAGGTATTAGCGCTCCCACCTGTCACCTTCGGGATATAGGTCATTTAGTGAAGCTTAAGGTGAGGGAGGGGACAAACATGCTGCTGAGAAATATGTTTCCTAATGTGCAGGTGAAATGTATTCACTTTTAAATACAAGTCCTTGTTTGTGGCTTCTGTATATCCAGTAGGTACATGAACAGTATGTACATGAATATAAATCCTCATAGCACAAATCTGAGATGCAAATACTGAAATCCGCACAGTACAGCTTCTATTTGAAATTATCTTAACGGATGTTTGTTGTGATGAAAACGTCTCCCATTCTTCAGTTCCATTGAGCTGAACACCTTTACACTCATCAGTATTCCCGTGACGTCTGCATCGTGACCAGAGTACAGTTCCTTGACACAATGCATTTGACGGACCATGTAATAAAGCCAAATGGTGGATTAGGAACAGTCTAGTCACCCTTGCTCCAGCTGTCGGGTTTCTTGACGTTAGAAGATGTGAATCCTCAGCCAGCGTCAGAACAGAGGACTGACTATCTTCTCCATCTGGGAACACACACACACGGTGTTAGGTCAGAGGAAACACTGGTATTTAACGATTAACTAAACCGATAAAGATGTTTGGCATTTCACTTACATCCGGAGACATTTGTCTTTCCCGCCACTGGCCACTCTTTGTCCATCAGGACTCCAGTCCACGGCATAAACCTACAGATACAACAAACATTGCTATTAGGGGGAAAAAATAGAATAAAAACACCACTATCACGATTTCTGTGACATCTTTCCTCACCTCATCAGCGTGGCCAGGCAGGTCCATGTTAAGCTTTCCAGTCTTAACATCCCAAACTTTTAGAGTGCTGTCACTGCTGCCACTGACCAGCAACCTGCTGTCTGCGGACCACGCCACTTGATACACAGATCCCACATGGCCACGCAGGGACATCAAGTACCTGAAGGTAGATAGACAAACAGGCAGAGGAATTATATAGTGATAGACACATTAGGCTTACAGCCCCATCATCTGGACAACAGCAGTATTACACACAGATAATTTATGACACCTCGTAAAATGCCAGATGTTGTGGATGAGAGATTTTCTTACTTTCCAGTGCGTCCGTCCCATATTTTAACAGATTTATCGAACGAGGCAGAGGCGAGGAGCCTGGTGTCCGGGGAGAAGAGGACTTCGTTGACCAGAGCGCTGTGGCCTGTCAACCTGGCGAGAGGTTTCTTCTCTTCTGCAGGGTTCCACATGAACAAGGTGAAATCATCCGAGCCGGACACCAAGCGCTCTGAGGCGGAACCCTGCGGCAGAGGAGCAGGAGTAAGGGCACTGATATAAAGTGGACACAGACACATCAATACTTCACAACAGATAATAACTTACCCTGACTTTACTATATCTCTCCAAGGCCTTCTCCTTCAGCTCTTCCACTGGGGGAAAATAATACTTGTTACATGAAAAGAATCCTCCACAGAAACATGTTTTACAGAAAACGTGATTTTTAGATTTGAACAGAAAAAGTGAGTTCACACTTTAAACTCTAAGGCCTTACGTGATCCCTTGAGGTCTTGTGGGTTCACAGTGGCAGTTGCAGGTTCAAAAGCACCAGTGCGCAGAACATAGTCTGTGCTGAGAGCTAGGGTGTTCACCCAGTGGGCATGACCCTGCAGAGTCCTGCACTGGACACCCTGTATCCACAGACACACATTACACACATTATGACTTGCTCTGCCACACAGATATCTCCTCACTCTTTTCTCCTCAATTTTCTCAGTCACACATACACGCATGCGCACACACACTTACGTCTTCGGCTCTCCAGACTTTGATCGTTCTGTCCTGAGAAGAACTATACAGAAGTCCATCTCCTCCCCACTTCACGCAGGTGACTGACTGAGTGTGTCCAGTCAGGATCTTCTCACAGCGTCCCAACACGGTGTCCCAGATACGTAATGAGCCGTCCTTCGAGCTACTGGCTATGTAACGACACTCTGGGTTACTGAAAGAGAAAGGGAGATAGTGATCAGAAAAACAGTAAATCAGGACAGATCGATTAAAACTAGGGCTGCACAATATTAGGAAAACATGCGATAACGTTGTTGAATATGGCGATATGACTTGCGATAAACATTAACAGTCCTTGGCTACAGATGCAGAGACCACGGACAGCTCAACAGCTGGTATAGGGCGCACAGCCCGGCCACAGCCAAGGAGCACTACTAAGGCCACTGTGTTAATTTGGAGTCTTTTCATACATGTTTGGACCGTGAATAGTACATTTTTTACATTTCTTAGCATCTCTGTCTGTAATTTACTGCTCCTCTCTGTGTCTCTATCAGAAGAAAGAGGAGAGAGAAGGAGTAGTGAGAGAACATGAACATTTTGAAACTGAAAAACATTGTTTTAATTAGGGTTGCACAATATATCGGAAATGTATTGTCCTCGTGATATCAACGTGCGCGATACACATATCACAATAGACGGCTCAAACTGCAATAGATGGTGTTCCGTGCGCCATGCATTCATGCTCTGCATGTCCATATATTTGGCCAAAATAATAGGAGGCGATATACACATGTGAGAAAGGGATGACTTGAGCACTTACAGATGGAGAGGCTCCCAGCACAGCCAGGTGATCCACTTGGTGTGTCCTGTCATAGTCTTCCCAATCTGTGCACCTGTCACTGGATCCCAAAGACAGATCTGCAGAAACACACAACCACAAAAGAATAAATGCATGTTCATGTGACACACCTAACAGAGATCACATATGTGTGTTGGAGGCATACCTGACTGTTCTTGCACCCTGAAGCCAGTTTCTTGCCATCAGGTGACCAGGCAATGGTCAGCACCCAGTGAGTGTGTCCTTTAATAAAGCAGAATAAAGCTCAATGTTTTCTTAATTCACTGATTTATCATTTGTATGTTTAAAACATTGCAGATCATGATGCCCCTCAGTGGAGACTATACCTCTGGCAGTGTGATGAGGCGTCTCAGTTGACAAGTCCCAAAAGCGCACTGTGGTATCACCGGAACCACTAGCCAGATATCTTAAACAAACAAGGACAACTTAATTACCAGCATATCTGAGCCTATGACGTGTGTAAAAAAGATGCTGCTAAATGATAAATCTACAGAACAAAAGACTGTGAAAACAGGCAAATCAATTCTCTGTTAGAGTTACTCACTTGCCAGTGGGGCTGAAAGCAGTTGAGATGACTGCTTCAGTGTGTCCCTGTAGTGTGCTGGTACACCTGGACACAGCTCGGACCCTGAACACAGCCTGGGGCTGGTACACAACTGGCAGGACCTGCTCTGTCTCGATGGCAAGAGCCTTCACACAAGTCCGCAGGTTGGACACCACCTCGGACTCTCCGCGCACAAAAAATGCCAATGGTACTGGCTCGTCCTACACAAAATGTAACACAAAATGAGACATTAATAAGTGTGGCTAAGACGGGTTAAAACAGAACCCAGTCTTTTTATAGTATATCTAAACTGTTGATTAATTAAATCTGCATTAGCTACTGCAATATTATTACTTGGAATAAGGACTTAACATGGGAAGAGTGAGAACTGTGTTGAAGACTACAACAGGATTAACATATAAGCCTGTATACCATAACTGGGTGGGAGAGGAAATGTAAAAGTCCAGACTTCGAAAGACAGGCTTAGATATTTTGAAGGACCCCTCCCACCCAGCTGAAATGCGCCCTTTCCATAAGAGACTGAAATGTTTTAAAGACAAAAAACACCCAGATTGGAGAATAGTACATATCTCAAAGCTGTCTACCTCCTGAATACCTGGATATAGTACAACAGCACAGTCAGTAGACTTTTACTAAAGGGTAGTAAAGCAGAGTTTTTTTGTAATTGCCCTGGTGCTGGTGTCTTATCTATGCATTTTAGGTGTTGAGGTTTTATTTTTTTAAAACATATTTTGACACTAGTTTAATCATTTCATACTTAATCCCTTTTAAGGGCTGGGATATTATTTATGCGTTTCATACTTATATATTCAGCATGTGTATTTTTTCTTGTTAGGTTTGGGTGAGCTCAATGATTCATATTTCAATCAACTTATTGATTCTTGATAGACTGGCAGGCTTTCATGTGAACATCACACCTCACGTCCTGCTGACGTTACATAAAACCACGTGCTTACCTTCTGTAGCAGTGCATTGCAGACCAGTTGGAGTTTGTCTGGGGTGATGTCTAGAGAAACATCGAAAGGTGAACCCAGAATCTCCCCTTCCTCATTCTGAAACTGGATCAGCAGCCGCTCCACGTCCTCACTCCACATCTTCGATCTGGTTTGTATACAACCCTAAGAAAAACAAGAGATTTATTTAGGTGGAGGCATAAACACGTTATGTTATGTTGATTTAAAGTTTGTAAATAAAGTGAAGTCTCTTGTGGTGTTTGGGAAACATCTAAATGATACATCAGCAGTCTCTACAAAGACAGAAAAGGTGGACAGACCTTGTTTTAAATGTTAAGGATGGTGGATGGGGACTCCCTTTAAGCCCCAAACCTTGAAGTTGCCAAAATATAATAAAGATTTTTGCAGAAGTGAATACAGTTCACTACACGATATGGAGTTTTCCTGATTGTCCTGAAGGCAACAGTACAGCTAGCTAAACTAGCTGACAGCATGTTAGTTAGCTTACTAACGCTCATTAAAGTATTAAAGTATCGGCCCACAATAGATCCAGGTTTAACATTGTTATCGTAACAATCGGGACCAAGTCGTCCCACATGAACTTAACCCATGAGGTGTTTACTTTGAGCTAACCCAACCAGCAAAGCTAACACCACTAGCCTGCTTGCTAGCTAGCATTTCAGACAAGTTTTTAGCAGCGAGCACGTGACCCTAAGAGAACCGTCACCTGTTTACACAACAGTTTCCAGGTTTGTACGATATTACGTTAGTTTATAACTCAAACTTTACCTTCAGAGACGCAGCGACGTGCTAACACTCTCCACGTGTGAAGCACCGAAGAGCCTTTAGGTGACAGATGCCCCGGAGGTAGTAGTACTCAAGTGAGGGGACGGATTCTCGCAATGGATTATGGGAGCGCAGACTAGGAAGAGGTTGTCGGTGGTTTGCCTGTTTGCGCATCTTTATCTTTAGTAATGTTTCGGTAACCTTTTCTGCGCGATATTTCTACGTCAAGTTTCAGGTAAGGGCGCAAGCACGAAAAATAAGGACGCGTCCTGGAGGATGTGGCCTCGAGTTAGGTCTGCTCCTCTGAGGGGTTTTCTGACCGATCAAAGTGAGAGAAGAGAGAGAAGTTTAAACTGATCAGATCTTTCCTGAGAAGATATCAACCAGAGATCGAGTCCAGCTGTTCCTTTTGTAACAGTTCATATTAAACTGTTCATACAGAAACGTTTTGTTTCATATTTTTCTTCTTGCTTTAAGGATGTATTATAAGATTGATAGTGAAGGTAATTTCTTTATGATATATGTTTCTTGGGTAAATACCACATTCACAAATGTCAATTCAGTGGCTCTAAACCTAGACTATACCGAGAGAGAACTGTTCTTTTTTTTTAAATAATTCCTTGGTTTATGAATTATTTTAGACAAGTACCCCTGGACCATTTGTTTTCGATCCTTTGTTAAGCATTTCATGTGTCGATATGTTGTATGTATGTTTTGGATTCTGTGATAAATACAATTATAAAAAAAAACAGAAGAATAAAGAAATGTTTTATTTTTTGTCTATCCTCATAGCTATATAAATATTAATATGGTCGACATATATGATTCTGTGTGTTTTGAAAAGCACCAAAAGTCTTCACTTGATTGAACACATGTAGGTTTTTTTTAACAAGAAATATAAAACATAACAATGTTTATAACAGTTTACATGTTTTATGTCAAATTTGCTATAGACAGTCACTGAATTACGTGATATGGAATCAATATTAAAACAATCTAAACCTGTCCAATTTCTGTCCACGATCATTTACTTATTAGACAACTTTTTTCATAATTATGAAAATTGTTTTGCAATTATTTCGTAATCATGGAAGTGAAAGTTGCCAGACACGAAAGATATTATTAGGCCATGATATCATTTCTGAATATTTTTTCTTCTGTGAATGCAATGTGCTTCCGCAGAGGGGAGAAATATCCTTGTTTATCCATTAAGCAAAGCCAAATCTTGTCTTTCCTTGCAAGCTCCAGATGCACAGTTAATCCCTGAAATGTAGACTATACATAAAAACTGAAAAGCACCTGTTGAGATGTGAATAGAGCTGCTGATCATTTAGATTGAGCACATTTAAAAACTTACTGGAAGCAAGCACATTTTCATTACCAATAAAACCAAAAATTCTAATACATATCAGGGTTAGTTTCTGTTGTTGTGATATTAATCACACACACAAACTATTTATCAGTCAACCAAATATACACAACTTCACTACAACACACACAGAAACATTTCTTTTCTTTGTCCTTGACAACAATCATTTTTGCATTGGAATTGAAAAGACATCATGCAATTTGACTGAAGTGAGAAACTACAGTGAAGTTCAGAGAAAGATATATATTTGAAATATTAAAATCATAGGTCAATTTAAAATATAAATCTATTGCTATTGATGTTAACTACCTTATACTCAGTCATGATACACACACGTTTTATATTACCACACAGATAATGGCTCATAAAGAAATATATGACTCAAAACACCTCAGTGTGAAAGTCCACATCAACCTTTCATGTTCTTCAGGGGATTCATGTGTACATTATATTTTGAATCTATCTTCCATCTTCCTTATTCCACCCCAACAAATTAGGGTCTAATAGCTGCTGCAAACAATTGATAGCAAGACAGCCTCCTCCTGTATTACAATAAACGGCTAAATGATTTATATTGTTCCATGTGATTGACAGGTCATTCTGCACGACTTTCAAAGAACAAACATAAGCACACCTTTTGCTTTTAAATGAACTCTGTCATTTGACATGTTTATTACTGTATTTTCTACTCTAACAGGCATAAACTCATAACAGCATTAAGGAACTGTTCCAGCAAGAGTGAATCTGACTTAAAGTGAATTCCTAACACGCAACATCCGACAACAACTCAAGTTTCCAGTACACGTGATGGCAGTTATTTAATGAGTCGGCTTATCCAGTACAAGATTGTATCCGTGTATCCAGTTGATCATGAGGCATTTGAAAGTTCGGTTCTTTGTAGATTTGCTGGCGAGAGGAACACGATGTGGCACTGCGGTGACTTTGTTCTTATTTGTTGATCCCGTTGATGCCCTCAGGAACCAGGCCCTCCATTACAGCACGCTTTGACTCCAGGATCTGCAAGATCAAAACAGAGACGGGATCCTTAAACCAACCAGCCCACTGCCATGCTCACTTACTACTGAAAATACAGTGGCCTCAATAAGATCTGCCGTAACTCGCCTGTAAAGAGCAACGTTTATGTATAGTTTTTCTTGACATAGGAAATTCTGTTATATGTTTATTACTGGAGCCATATTTTGCCTTCATCTATTTCTGTCATTATTCTAACAGTGAATATTAATTACTTAAAAATACAACTATTATGTCAGTGGAGAAATGATAACAAGTAACTGAGAGATGACTCACCTGGAAGTTTGAGCTAAGGCCAAGGATGCTTTGCATGTTCGTGCTGTAGTAACCCAAAACATACTGTCCACCGAGCAGAGGGATCTCATCCTTATCCACAGATATCTGCAACCACAACACACACGTGTCTGATAATGAAGCCTGCACTCATAACTTATTTTCACTTTAAACAATATAATTCAAAAGCCTCATTTGTAATTTACCTGTATGACTTCATTTGTCTCTGGCAGCTCGTTCTCCCTCACCCAAACAAAGGTCTCATAGTCGGACGCACTCTTGAATCCAACCTGCAGGACATAAACCTCTTGAGTTCAGATCTGTCTTATATCATTGGTTTTCTTTTGCCATATATGTTGTTCTCAGTACCTTGTACAGGCCGATCCAGTCCCATGTGGAGGACATGAAGTCCTCTTGGACGGTGTAGGTAAGAACTGCATCCTGGTCGGCGCTCCATACACCCACAGGAGAGATGTGCACCATCGGCGTGTCAAAGCATTTCCTCAGCTGATGGAACAACAAGAGGAGGATGAGTTTTGACAATGAACAAAAAAAACCTTCATTTAGTGGTAGTATTTGAATGAAAGAGGCAAACTTCACCTCCAGGCTGAAGGTTGCAATGACAGGCTTGTGGTCACTGACTCCATAGCTCATGTCACTGGTGTACTTATCCTGGGTGACCATGATTGGATATTCATCTTGTCCATCGTCGGTACAAGTCGATGCTTTCTCATCATCCTCCGATGGCAGGTCTTTGGGTTTGATGCGCCAGAGGATCCGATCTGTCCAAGCTGGTTTCCTCTTCTTGCCACTGAGCAACGCAAAGACAAGTGTTGGTACCACAGGCTGAAAAATAATTCTCTGTTTCTAACGGTTTCCACATGTGTCAAGTGTCCGTTTCAACCTAACTTGCAATTCTTATTCTTATACAGAAATATTGGAAACAAAAACCAGACACACACACATGCGATACAGAGCTGTGAAGAAATGACAGATGAGCGTGGACAATACCATTTGACAAATAGCTCATGTCTATTCACTTTCACTATAAAAAGCGACACATACATTATGCAGGAACAAACAGTGGGGTGCTGGGTGCAGGAGGGAGCGGCCTCCGGTCTCATGAATTTGCAGATCACGTCTGAAATTCATCGTGGTGATTAGTTTACTAAACCCCTTTTTGTCTTGTCATTAACATCAGTGTCTCCACTTATTTTGTGATCATAGGTTTTTGTGATTATACAACCTATCCTATGTAAATAACAGGGCATGTCTATGGAGACACCCACCTTGGCGGGTCTAGCTCCCTGTACCAGGCCCCCAACCAGACAGAGAGCAGCCCCCATGTGAGGGAGGTGAGGAGGAAGAGGAGGGTGGTGCTGCAGCGCTGCAGGGGCCTGGGTCTGTACATGGTTAGAGGCAGCGCCACAGTGCTCTTTCTGAGAGAGACACATACACGGTGCTCATGTCAAGAACGGATATGACTCACAGAAGGAGCTGCTCCCAATTGCATCTAAGCATCAGGGTTCACTGCGTTTGCTGCTTAGGTTTTCTGTCTGCGTGGCTCAGGGGGTGCATGTTAAATATCAACCGAAGATGTGGCGGCTAAAGCTTTGGGGAAAAAGGACAGATGGTGCAGAGACTAAGAAATAAGGGAACGTGGGGCATGCAACACAAAGGGAGTCTTACTTAAAACCAAACCATGTCTTCGGAGAGCTGTGCAAAAAATTCAAATGGGGAGAGGAGCACGGATAAAGTTTGGATGCATGTTTGAAATGTGTGTGTCTGTTTTGGCGACTTGCTAGAAGCTCAGGTTACCTGGTATCATAGGTGTCAGAGTTGCGGGCAAACTTGTAGGTGGGTTTAAAATTCAACGGGCCTTCCTCAAATTCCTGCAGGAATGCTTCCTTCTTCTTCATCATCAAGAGCTGCAAAAACAAGACAGACGTTGGCGAGTGAGAATTATAGTGTTTGTGCGTGAGTAGTGCTTGTGCTCATGTTGGCACATCACCTGGTCCTTGCTCCACAGCAAATTAAGGCGTCCACTGTTGATGGACGAGCGGAGGAAATGCAATCCGTGGTCTGCAATACGGAAGTTCAGGTCACCGAACCAGAACACCACCCTGTGAGAGAGAGAGAGGGATGGAGCCACGTTTTTACCTGCTTTCCAACAACCCCTCAGTGCATATGTTCCACAATGCAAGTGTGCGTGCGCTGACTTGTGGTCCAGCACGTTTGGGCTCTCGCTGATGTCAAAATCTTGCGTCTCCAGGATGTACTCAAACTCGTCGACGCGCTGCAGAGCGTAGTTCATGTGGGCTGCTAGGTGGCAGTTGAGGAAGCACACCATGTGGCCGTAGAAAGAAAAACGCACGGACACTCCTCCTTTATTACCCTAACACAGACAAACAGAGGAGGGGGAATGTACAGGAGTATGTGAAGTAGATCACAATGTTTCATGAATCATGAATACAGAATTATAGTATCTTTAAGAACACTAATTAATTCCCATTTTTCCATCAATTCTCGATCAAATAAAGTTTTTCCTTTAACTTGAATCATGCATTCGGCCATTTGTATTGGAGGTGTTTGCCTCGGATGTACCAGATCCAGCACTGAGTGCTCTTTGTTTGAGATTTCATTCAGTCAAAGCTGTTGATGTTCCACTAAACAAACACAATAGGCCTTTCATTGTGTCTTTAAACTCCACCGCATCTCATGCTAGTGGGATTCCTGGTGTGCAGGGTTTAACCGTGTTGTCGTCATCTCTATGGCTTAGGGCTAACCAGCGCTCGCCTTGTGATTTCCTACCCAGTAGCCGAAGATGCCGGTGCGAGTGTACGTGGTCTGGATGTCTCGGATGTAGGGGAGGTGGACTTGTTTGGCGAAAACCAGGAGCAGCAAACCCTGCATCCTCACTGATGTAACCTAGATAGATAGATAGATAGAGAGAGAGAGAGAGAGAGAGAGAGAGAGAGAGTTTTGTTCAGTTTCATTATTGTATATATGATAACATGTAAATGCAGTAGGACTTCAGTTATTAATTCATGTTATATATGTTACTAACCCTCATTGGTATACGAGACACCAAACACTACAGGCGCAGTGATCAATTACAAAATAAAGTATTGTTTTACAACTCGGTCTTCAACGAAAGCAAGACTCAATTTTTGGTATATGTTGTTCATACATTTTTCATATATTCTCGTAGACACCAGAGAACATTACAATAAGAAAAATCTTACTCATTCTCAATTTCACAACAAAGTCTGGAGTACATTTTTTTTTTTAAATGTTTGTGGTTCTGAGTTTAACATTTTCAGTTTTGGGGATTTCATTGTATTTGGATGTATCCTTAATGTAAATTTTGTTTTGGCCTTCTTAGTGGTATATACTCCAGTCTTTTTTGGGAAATTGAGTATGATATTAATTTCGTGTTCTGTATATACGTGGATGTATAAGAGGTGTGCCTATTTCTGTAATCTTTCTTTGGCTTGATGATTATGAAAAACTTGAGTTGTTCTTCAGGTAGTTTATTTAAAAACAATTGCAATAAAAACACCCAAATACAATGAAATGCAAAAAAACTCACAATATGTGAACATAGTGTTACAAGTGATATAACCCAGTACAAGCTATTGTTTTATGATTGTTATTTTTTACAGTAGGGCCTCAGGTTAGTATTATTTATACCAGTTGTTCACCTCCCCCGATTTCCTCACACTTTTTTACTTATATCAGCCCACACACTAGTTTCCCTCTTCCTGCCTTTGTCTCCTCTCACCTTGATGAATCCTCTGGGGGCCAGCGTGTCCATGAAGACGTGGCTCCAGGAGTCCTCCACCAACAGGTCTGAGATGAACCTCACAGGCGAAGAGCTCACCTCCTGCAGGCTAACACACACATACACAACAATGTATGACCATTACTGGCATACTGTCGTTGTTTCAAATTAAGTGCCAGGTTCCATATTTTGTTGCTGACCCAATCACATAGAGATCTGTGGGGGGTTGGACATCCAGCTGCAGCAAAGAGGTGATGTCTTCAGGAGGCTCTGCTGTGGCCACGTTCCAGGTCACCATGTGCATCCTGGAAGTTTTGGGTTTTGGTTAATGACAGTAATTAATCAAAGTGATGAAAATACAGAAAATAAAAAATATCCATTAGATAAGGTCACATTTCCTTCAAATTCAAATAACATTTGTGTGAATATTTTTACATGACTTGGAAAAAGAAAGTAGAGGCATTAAAAATTGATCCATTGTGCATGTGTCAACATGTGTCAACCTGAATGCGTCTGTGGGAATGTAGCTTCCACAGAGCTGAAACGCCTCGTCCAGTGAGCGGGACACCTCCTCGCTGGCCTCGTCGTCAGAGCTCAGGTCCTCGATGCAGGTCAGCAGCTGGGCCAGACGCTGGCGGAGGAGCACCTTGGACCTCGAGCCCTGAGATGCAGAGCTGCTCATGCTGTCTGAGCGCAAACGCAGGCTGCCTGTGAAGGTGTCCATCTTTGGATATTAGACTGAAAATAAGGTCTTCCTGATTTGAGCTTTGTTACCTCTCTGTCCTATAAGTTATTTTGGATTGTTCAAATAAAAACGCTTTATTGGAAACGAGCAGAATCCAGTGAACGAAATGCTCTTGGCTTGATTCCTCCTCAGACTTCTCTAGTTGGTTTGTTTGCAGCCATTTGATGAGAGAGGCCTTCGTTCTGCTCAGACCAGTGGAAGTAACGTGAATCGTTCCCCCCCCCCCGTTTGTCAAATCTCTCTGCAGGTGCTTCAGGGAGCTTCTGTTTCAGGTCCTCCAAACTGACCAGGATGAAAGAAAACTCTGCGCCTCTGTGTTGGTGTAATCCTTTCTGTGGCAGAGTCCGGTGTGATCAGGCAGCGATGGAGCAACGATTCACAAAGCAGTGGGGTCGACTCAGGAATGTGGGCAAGAACGAGTCCGATTTGGACCATAATCGCTGGCATGTGAATGTGTGTTTGTCCTTGAGTCACAGGGGGATAGAAGAGGAGGACCAGGGGCTGATCCTCCATCCTTGCGGGTACTGTTGCAAGACTTGAGCAAGCGTTCAGATCTCTAAGAGGTTTACTCAACCAGCATTCTCCCCATCAGCTGAGTACACTTACCACTGCGCCGCAGTTACAGCCGTGTATTAGTGACGGGACATCAGTGCACAATAGCATTAGCTTCTTTTGGCCTCAATCCAGCCCCTCCACATGTAGGTGAAAGGTTATCTTTGTAAACCCAGATTGAGGTGGGGGTTAAACGGAGTTGATGCGGCTCTGACACAGATGCCTCATTTCTTTATATAATAGTTTTATCTAATTTTATTTTTGCAGCACAGTCAGTAGTGGACGAATTTACATAATGGATTTGGAAGGTCATAATACATGAAGCAATCAGTGACTCTGAATATTTACCCTAATGCGTAAATTTATATTTAGACGCTTTAAGATTTCAAAACCATGAATGCGGATAAGACTTTCAGCTGTAGGTGAGACGTTTAGTTTCAGAGTTTAGTAGCCAGAATTAGAAAATGTGTCGCTCTGTGAACAATGACTGGGATTAGAAACTGTGAGAAAGTTCAATCAAGCCTCTTACTCTTTATAGACTCTGTTTATTCTTTTTATTAATTAGTAATTATTCATTTTAATTCGACCTTTTATTTTATTAAGGGATTAAATTCCTTATTTGTTTTAGTTTTTTTTGGCAAATTTGCTGCCATCAATGATTGACAACATATTAAAACAAAAAATGTTTTGCCTTTAAACAAGCATTCAACAAATTCATTTAAAAAACATATTGATATGAGTAATCAATGTCAGTGTTTTCACTGTGGCGGACAATAGTGTATGATGAAAAAGAAAACAGCAGTGGAAATGAGCTTGGAGAAAATACATAAAGTGCTAATCTTGGGTGCCCCAGTTCTCCCTGTCACACCATGTAACAGTGTCACATGAAGAGAATTAGGACACATTCTTTAGCAAGCAGAAGTGTTAAGTGGATAACAGACGGGGGTTCACTGGTCCAGTGAGAAATGACGAAGTGGAGACTGTTTCAGATTTATCACGGAACCCTGAAAAGACTATATTTGGCTTAAATTTGTACTAGTTAGGCAACTGTACAGGAGGGTCCCAGCGTCTTTTTCTGTACTCACGTATACAGCCTGTTCTGCCTAAAGTCTGTGCTTTCTATCACAATTACTTTCATCGCTACTTTCTCTCTGTTGTTTCTAGAAGAAGAAGAAGAAGAAGAAGAAGAAGAAGAAGAAGAAGAAGAAGAAGAAGAAGAAGAAGAAGAAGTGGGAGAAAAGGTGAATGTTGATCTTACCTGCACTTGTCCCTCCCACCACTTCGAAATCTTCCAGTGCTCATTTCCTCCCCTGCAGATACACAGACACACACACGTGCCCAAACAAATTGAGAACAAACAGGACACACATAAGCACAATAATAGAGCTAGAGCCCAATAAATCAGACAAAAGCCGAACCTGACCGGGATGCCTGAAAGCCATTTCTGAAATGGCTTTGTAATCATGTCAAATCACGCTTAACTTCCTCCACCTGAAAGTGACAGTGCCCTGAAGGTCACATGTAGAAGCACATTTTTTTTACACAGATTTAGTTATAGTGGAAGAAAAGGTTCCTGATGTTTTAAAGAGATTTTATTTTTATACTTTGTCCGTGATAAATATTTGGCTGTGGGGTCATACAGCTTATTGGCCAAAAAGCAAAAGGTCTCAGAGAAGAACACTGCAGAATGTCAATATATGATATTCATTTAAATATTTAGAAAATGACCATGTGGTTGTCTTCCATTAAAATCCATATTGGAAAAGCCAGTATCTTGAGGCTTTTGCACCATAGACCATTTTGACAGGCTGATTACAGAAAAACCAAAGTTTACAACATTATTGATTAATTTCCAATGGGCACATGCAAACACATTCTTTTGTCGTTTGTGATGACATTGTGTTAAAGTTGCATTAATTGGTGTTTTGACCACTTGGGGGCAGCATAGCAAGCTGCAAACAGTAACAGTAGACAGTTTAACGACATTGGCATTAACTAATGTTTCTGGCCACTACAGAAATGTAACAGTCACTCACCTCAGTTCTGTTTATGTCCCAAAAAAAGAAATACCTGAAAAAACTATGTGGCTCTTTAACTGCTAAATGCTCCACTATGTTTGCAAGCTAGCAAGTCGCTAAGGCTAACATATATTTTGACATATTGATGTCACTGTCAATATAAACATTGTTTGGTAAACTTTTAGTCAAACTTACATTTGCATAAACCCTGATCACCTAAACCTTAGCGCCACAATGGGGACCAGTTTTTAGGGACACACCGGCGAAAGATGAGTGATGGTTAATAGGTTTTTTTTTCTACACACACACACACACTAACACTGGTACTCCGTAAGTGGATTCTATAAAGGCTGGCATGTTTTGGTTTAAAAGTAACACAATGGTTCCAATCATTTGTCTCAAATGTAACCCATCATTTTCTATATCTGTTGGATTTTTGGATTGATTGTCCAGTCTTAAAAACTGTGTTCTTCGAACCCTGAAGGACAGTCCTACCTGTTTCTGACCTTTAAGTTCTCAAAGCTTTGAACATCAACTGAAGTCTTTTAATGTGACAATTTAATCTTCAAGAAGATCATTACCCTCTAATTTATTTATGAAGATGTTTAATCTGATGTAATCAAGCCATGGTCTTAACATTTTTTTAAATGTGTTTTTTTCTTTCTTTCTTTTCAAGAACCTGCTGAAAATAAACCCCCACCATCATCGATTCAGGGCAGTACCTTTATCAGTGTCTCTCTCTTGTGGTGTCGGGAAGAAGCCGCAGACCCCCTGGGCACAGATGACGAAGATCTCCAAAGGGGAGTCGAGGGACTGGATCTGCTTTCCAATGGTGAGTCCCGTTGTTTGACTGTTTCTTCTCTTTTCCGTTGCCTTTACTTTGCGCTCTGCTGTTCCCCTCCTGAGTGCAAGGTCCCACACACAACCTGCTCTGGACTTAAAGCGGAACATCGGATCAAGCTTATTATCCCAGGTTGGCCAACAATCCAGTGAGAAAGTATTATCTTATTCTTGAATGGACACGTTTGTTTATCGAATGTCACCATGACGCACAGTGTTTTTTGCATTAAAGCCCTCTTTGTATGTTCATAAATAATCCCTCACTTTCTTAACATATGGAATGTGTTGGGTGCTCAGCATCGCTCTTTGTGCCATTTCAACGTAAATACAGCAAAAAACCTAGAACTTCTCTTAAAGGGCAATGATTCTGGACAATTCAGTCATGGGGAATAGTATAAATATTAGGTTTGAACATCTAACAATGCATGCTGGGAGAGCTGTTAATAAGCTAGTGTTGTTTTCAAAACTTAATTCAATGAGTTGAGCAGCAGTTGAGAAAAAAGAGGTGAAGATTATAAATGCTGGAGTGGTGTAAAAAAAATAAAACATTTACACATTTGAATGACCTTTAAAACACTTAAGCTAATGAGAAACAATTAATTGATTCCACAAAATCAATTCCCCCCCCCCCCCCCATGTGTGGGTTTTCTCCAGGTGATCCAGCTTCCACCCACAGTTCAGAGACATGCAGAGGGTTAGATTAATTAGAGACTCTAAATTAGCCATGAGTGTGAATGTTTGTCTCTGTATGTTGACCCTGCGATACGCTCTCGACATATAGAGACACTCACGTTTAAACAAACAGGCATTTCAATGTTTCAAATCAACCTAAACTGGATGCCTTTATTGTGGGAAGCCGGAGTACACTCTGAGAAAACCCACACATACATGGGAAGAACATGAGAAAAAACTTTGCACAGAAAAGCTCAGACTCTGAACTTTCTTGCTGTGAGAAAGATTTCCTTTCAAACACCCACAGACTGGGTAGAGTCTCATCAACATCTCCCTAAACATGTTGCAGTTCTCATTCTTGGCTCCTCTTCAGCTTCATAATCAGGATTTAAAGTAATCTTTGCCATCCAAAGCCTGATTAATTTTACCCTGCCTACAGTGTGTGTGTGTGTGTGTGTGTGTGTGTGTGTGTGTGTGTGTGTGTGTGTGTGTGTGTGTGTGTGTGTGCATATAGCAGCTACTGCCTGCCACAGTCTGTGTTTTTAGTTTTCTCACCAGTAAATTGTTAAATTACCAATCTTACTGATATATTAATTATATTTAAAATGAATATATATATATATATATATATGTAAAATATGTATAAATTGCAATATGATTTTTCAGTTCCCACTTTCATCATTTTCTGTTATTGTGGGATAGTCGCCGCATAGGTTTTATTACAAGCCTAACAGGTATCATTGTACACGCTGCCTTGATTGCTTTTGTGTAAAAAAAAAACATTCACATCAAAACGTCTGTACAGTTGCTCTGCTTCTTTTTATTCATTTCTTACGTCTCCAATGTACAGTAGTGTTATTGGAAGATAAGATGACAAAAAGGCACAAATTCACAATAAAAGAAAGAAAAACAGGAGACAGGTCAACAGGAGTGAGAGAGAGAGAGAGAGAGAGAGAGAGAGAGAGTGAGAGAGAGAGAGAGAGAGAGAGAGAGAGAGAGAGAGAGAGAGAGATTTAACAATTTCAAAACAGTTTTGGAATCATTTGGTTTCATACTCTGATTATGAATTGAGGAATCTAACAACAGATATCTATGAGATTGTCTCTGTTAAACCACGTCCTCTCGCCGGTTTGTATGGTGTGTCAGGCTCTTACAATGGATCTACTTTTTTCTGCTTAGAGGAGTAAATTCCCTCTATCACGAATCACAAGAGGGGGAAAACTTATCCAAATCTAACCCAGGCTCCACTTGTAGTGCCGACATCATCCGTGAGTAATGTGGATCAATGGCCTGACCCAAGCTGCCGTTATAGAATACGTTCCTTTTTTTCCGTGAGAGAGAGGCGAGTGTAGTTCAGAGACCGACAACAGAGGTACAACAACACTCAGAACAAAAATATATATCTATACACTGTCCTGTCAATGAGACGTGGTCCCTGTGAGGAGGGACGAACGTGAGGAGAGGGAGTAGTGAGCAGGCTTTTTGCTTTTCATAATTTTTTTTCTCTCCACAACTTTGCTGGCGCATCCTAAAAATCTGCAGCCAGCAAAAAAAAAAAAGAATCACTAACAATATGTAAGAATGCATTTAATTATGTCTACAGCTGACAATACTCCTCGAAATGGTCTTATCAGCACTACGACTATATCTCTACACATCCTCACAACACCTCTGTGAGCAACTTGGTCACTCTGGTCTGTGTGATGCTGAAGATTTCGGACGGACGGAATAAGAGGATCAAGTGCCAAGAGGGTGTGCTGTAGGTTTTGGCAGGACAGTCTGGTCTATATATATATATTTATGTGTTCATCTACATTACTTTATTTTCTATTTACAAAGTCAGTACATACAGTACGTCCACAAATCTCCATGATTCAGTTGGTAGCCCCATCACTGACAGTGAGTGAGATGCGTGATGGACACAGAGAGAGGAGGAAGGAGGTGGGACATCCGGGGGACAGTGGGTCTTCTTCAAAGAGGATGCAACAGATACTCAATCAAGACATGGAGGAAGTGTCATGAGATGGATATTAAAGAGCAGATTTTTAATGGTGTAAAGTTGGCTTCACCGAGGTTGAGCTTTACTTAAGTGTATTGAATTCACTTGAGAAAAAAGAAACCTGCTCTATTTTTCAAAATTAGCGAGATCATTTTCTTGAAAAAAATCTGCTCTGTTTTTCTGAATAAACGAGAAAGACCGAAAAACAGAGAAGATGATTTTTTTTCTCAAGTGATTGCAATTCTCTTTGTAGAGTCTTGACTAGAATTCTGGGTAAATTGAATTGATCCAGTAAAATGCCAAAACTCTGCTAAAAAAAATGTATATATTAGGGACTGTTGTCATTTTGATGACAATATGGATATATATGATTGAGTCATTAATGCAAAATATCATTTTTGTCTTATATCCACAAATCTCAATGTAATCTATTTGGTTTATAAATATGTTAAGTGCTTACAACTATAAATACATGTTTTGATGGCAGTAATTTGTCCATGACACTTAATCCAATCCCAATGTATTAACTCTGAGTGAATACCTGTGTCAGCAGCATTATACCAATGGTTTACTGTTGCTTTCTCTCTGAACTTGCCACACTGTACGAACATATGGAGGATGTGAAGGAAATGGTAGAAAAGAGGAAAATATAAGTGACTGAGGACAAAGGAGGCCAAACAGACATCAACAAGAGGAAGAGGTATAATGCATGTTGTGATCGCTCCTCTAGCTTCACTATATGTCCTCCCTTCTTTACCCAGCCAGCATCAGATCTCTTCAACAAGACACCGTACATCACTCATGTACACTCATGCATATACCGAAAAAACCACACCGTCACAAACAACAGATTCCGATTCCAGCAGGAGAAAAAAAAAAACACCTCATCCAATCACAATAAAACCAGCATTTTAATATTTCACCAACAACTTGACTCTCAGCTTGGACACTGTTTAACTAAAGCTGTTGTCATGACAAAAACAAACTGTCAAGTGAAATGGATTTGCGATGATAAAAGGTAGGAACCAATGTGTCATGGTAGTTATTGCTATCACTGGATAATACCATTTATCCACTGGAGGAATGACAGAATGGCTGACAGGGCAAAAATAAAATCATGCAGAGGGCGTAAAGTTTTCAAATAACATTCGTTTTTCTATCTACTGCACCGTATATCCTGGATGGCTGTTCATTTTAACATCACCACCATGTTGACAAGTTTTGCATTTAACATCTTTGAATCATGTGGATGGAAAGATTGTCAGACTAAGAGAAAAAAGAGACAGTCCTACACTCCTTCTAATTGTCTACTGTGCATTTTCCATTGTAGCGTCACACATTTCATCTTCTAACTTTGTAGAAGAGAGTCTTTCTTTGTGTGTGTGTATTTGCGTGTGTGTGTGTACTGTTTGAACAGCCTGACTAGAAATGTTCCTCGAGCTAGAAATGATCTGGGGAAGGAAAAATTATAAAAAAATATGTCTGGAAACCTTGAAGACCTACAATGACTACAGAAACACACACACATACACTCACACACACACACACACAAACTCACAAAGCAGCAGAAAAGCCTAATGAATGCATCAACATATTAAGGGATATACAGCGAAGAAATCCTATGTGGTAGGCCAGGAGCACAACAGACACAACATAACACTCTGAGCACAATTGCAACCGTGCAGCTGCGGTTTTGTAGATTTGCAAATTGACTTTGAGCAACAAAAGGGAGAAAAAACCCACTGCATAAAACATGACACGAAAGGAGCGAAGGGAGGTACTACGATAAATCCAGAAAAAATAAGAAATAAAAGTAAAACGAGAAAAAAGCTATCACAGGATCAGAACGCAACACTGAGCAGACACAGCTTGGTCTGGAAGAATAAACATCCACAGACAAACTTAGGGACAAAATCATTTTTAAAAACCCTGTTTATATATATTTATATATTTATATATATATTTCAATACAATTATTCAGCTCCCCGATATACTGTATATGTACACATTGGGATATCTTAAGTAGAAATAAATCCTAAATTGCAGAGTATATGACACTATTCTCTGTAGTTTAGAACGGTTTAGAGACTGAGAGAGAAAGAGAGGACTGACTGACCGACAAAATCTATAGTGTTGCTACCAGAGGCCTCAGAGCAGTTTTTAAGATGGGGACGCTGGATGGAAAAAAAGAAGAGAGACGAATGGGAGTCGGGGGAGGTGGGATGGGGTGGAGGAGATCGTCTGAAAAACTGGGAGTTTACTGGGTCCAGGTCCCCGAAAACCAGATTGCACCGGGGTGAGGAAGAGTTTGGACCGACTGGTCCGGTGTTGTATCAGTTGGAGGAGAGGGAGGATGTGAATCCGCTGGTGTCTGGGTGTTCTGGTCTGAAAGAGACACAAACTGGTAAGAGCAAGTATACAACACACTGCCATCGTCTAAATTGCTGGAATCTTTTGACCCCTCATCAATATACTTTTCTAATATGCAGCCAGATCTCATGCAAGACTTTGGTAGCTGAATCTGTTATTAATATTTTAAAGCACATATTTTCCCTCAGGATCTGTTAACGCAACACTAATTAATACTGTTACAATAACAATAGACCATGTGATGTGAAAGCTGTTGCCCATGGTGATGAACCCACAGATCATTGCAATCCAACTGTACGGAGCTTTTTAGCTTCTTTCAGTTCATTGTTTTGGTCTTTGAGCAAAAATAGCAAAGATTTGGATATTGAAGAACTGCAGCCATGACATGTAGTGAGCGTCAAATTTTACAAATTCTAACATCAAGAATATCATGAGCATTTCTGTGCTGCAATATCTTCTTACTTATCAGCCAACATACCCTATATGCAGTGATACTGATACCCGCCATGCTCGAATGTGAGTACCTTCCTATTTCTTGTGTTTAATATCATTGAACATTGATTATCTTACTGTTGCAAAAACACAAACAACTTAAAGATACCAAAAGGGGAAATTGTAGTAAAATAAACGTGTATTTTTGGAGGCAAAATAGCCTGAAAACACTGACATACAAATAAACACCAATGGTTCACAAAACACTTCCTCTCACCTGATGAGCAGCAGCATTCACAGTCTGACGCAACCTCAGTCCTCGAGAGCCACCATCCCCTTCACTGGGTCCTTAACTCTCATCTGACAAACACAGCACAAACATATCATATGCAGTACACTGGCATGCTGCCACAACCACACGAGAGCTCACATCCTGTCCTGTTTCATCACTCTGAGATAATGTTTTTAGCTTAGTTTTACTAATGTGTTTATGTGTACTTACTGGGAAATAAAAACTTGCCTTGATCTGTCCTTTGGTGTTCTTTTTTTTTTGCTAACCTCATCTAGCTCCTTGCGTGTCTCCTCCTCCATACGACGAATGTCTTCCATGTTCAATTCGATCCACTTGTCAATCCAACAGAACAGCTGGCGGTGGAAATTAGTGAACAACCGCTTCTCTTGCTGAGAAGAACAGGAAATGAAATATGAAGTCATATAGTTGTTTGGAGAAAGTGAATCTTCAAGCACGAACAATAAAATGAAGCTGTGTGATTATCAGAGATGTTCAATTCCATCCTGCTTTACCCTGTTTATCCACTAGAGGCTGGTACAGCACTTATGTTCAGGATGTGAGACACTGTATGCTCTGTTTGCATGCACAGGACACACAGTGGGTCAACAGTCCTTAACACACAATACTGTCCAGGAAGCAAACTAACACCAGCGTTTCCGGTGACACCAACATCATCCCGTTAAACAGTAGGTTGTTAATAATCCATGCTCAGCAGCTGACCTTGAGCTTTGGCTACCTGGATGTCATGACGATCATAAGGTGACAAAACAGTCTGAGCTGTAAACAAACCTTCTGAATGAAGTTCTCCACTTTATTTTGCAGACCCCACCACTTGAACTTGACAGTGACCAGTTTGTAGGCACACATGTGTGGGCAGTCTTTCTTGTTTGGAAGTTCCTTCTGCAAACGTACAAACAGGTCAATTTCAGTTGTTAACAAGTTCAACATTTTTCATTCATATATTTAAGGGCAATCTCCATGAATGTATTTCATAAATATTCACTAATACATTTTGACGAAACAACAGCAACAAAATGTTCTTAACGTTTTGAATCATTCAACTTTTTCATATTTTATAGATTCAGATAGGAGTTCGGCTCTATTGTCAGTAGATGTGAGCTCAAATGATGGCTTACATGGTCTTTCGAAGCTTTCTGTACACTACATTGACAGGGATATATTCAAAGCCTTATTTATTCATCCACTTATTTTTCTGTTTGTGGACCTAAAACAGTCAAACTTAAATATACTGAGGTAAAACATCCTAGAATATATTCACGTTAACAAACTGCAAGTGGCTGTTTGTAATTTAGTTTAACTCCCCCACAGGTCGTTAAAACCCAAAAGGCCCCAAATTGGTTATGGCGCAGGTTACATTATAAAGAAATATTTGTCTTGTGCTAAGTACTTCAATACTGATTAAATGATACAGTTGCTAAGCAACAAGAATCGGTGAAGTGATTCATTTTTTTTGTTCATCAGTAGTTAACACTAATGTAGTTGAAGGTCTCTGTTACCTCCCCTTTATGTTTGTTGGTTTGTTTGTGTGTTTGTTAGCAAGATTACACAAATACAACTAGACGGAGTTCCACTAAAAAAAACATGGAATTTTATATCACTTTCTTTAACCCTGTGAGAGTTTCAACATATTCACCATTTTCCGAGGGGATATTTCATAATTGCATAAAAGGGGACTATTTGGCCTTGGTGGAGATATGCGCTCTACTGAGTGCCACTCTAGTTTATCATATATCTCAATCAACATTTACAACAAGACACTGTACCTTCCAGTCTGGTCCTAGAGGGCCTCGGCTGGTCTTCACTGACTTGAACCTGCGTGGGTCCTCCTCTGGCTTATAGTCCTGGAGAGACACAGGAAAACCCAGAGTGAACCACTTTGATGAGCTGACACAAGAAGTCAAGAGATCTAGTTTCTGCAATCATCTGAATATGGATCTTACGCTAAACATATTTACCTTGGGTTCCACTTGGGATGAGTCCGCAATATCAATATAGACTACATCCACCTTTTTCCAAGTTTCCGCGTCCAACCCGTGAACCTGAAGCAGAACCACAGAGCTCAGCTATAGATACAGACCGAAGTCTCTGCAGGCAGCACACACACACGATACGACAGAAACGAGAACATGAGACTCGGGGTAAAAACGTTTTTGAAAGCATAGATGATGCAAGTGAAAATGAGAGCCTAAATAAGGGGCTTGTTTCTATGTGTTCTGGACAAGAAAGTAATTTTTTAATTAGGAGACAAGTAAACAGAGTGTGTGATTTACAATGAAGCCTTAGTGGTGTCAAGTTAGCACCTCTGTGTCTTGTACATTTTTTAAAGTCATCCCAAAACCAACACAAATGCCCGATTCCAGATGCAGCTCATACACATATAAACCTTCTGTGGTCTTTGGTAATTACATTTTCAAGGTGTCCTGTGTCAGGTTTGTGCCATGTCTCAATCTTGATCAGGAAGTTATCTTTCATATACTCGTTCTGCAGAGAAAAGAGAAGTGAACCGGAGTGAAGAGGAACACCAACGCACACGCACGCACGCACGCACACACACACACAGACACACACACACACACACACACACACACACACACACACACACACACACACACACACACACACACACACACACACACACACACGGATGAAATGGATCAGATTTCTTTCTCCACTTTCAGGTTAATTTGCTGCCGCTATGTGAATCACAGTTTGCTGTTTGTCGACATACATGACATTTAAAGCACAAAAGTAAAAATAATACTTACAGTGATAACTGCAGAGCAGGGTGAAATAATGTACAGGAGCAAAAAGAGAAAGAAAGAACATCAGGAGTTTGGAAAACATGAGTCGTTTAATAACTAGTGTGTTATAATAAAGATGAACTGTTGAATTGGTCAGTGAGTGTAACCTTTATAGGTTCATTTTTGGAAAGTGAGGACATTTTGACAGGTCCTAACTTTTTCAATGGGCTGTTAGAGGGTTAAGACTTGGTTTTAGGGTTAGAATTAGGTTTAGGTCTAGGTTAATTTGGGGTTAGGGTTAAGCATTTAGTTTGGATGGTTCAGGTTATAGGGTAAGGGGCTAGGGAATGTATTATGTCAATGAGTGTCCTCACTAAGATAGAAGCACAAACATTTGTGTGTGTGTGTGCTTGTGTGCTTGTGTGTGCGTGTGTGCGTGTGTGTGTGTGTGTGTGTGTGTGCGCGTGTGTGCGTGTGTGATCTCAGCCTGAAAGGCTCGAACGATTGCATGACTCTTCTCACTGGACACACAGTAAATTATTCAACTACTCCTTCAAGGTGACAGAGACATAGAGAAAGAGAGTGAGCGTGAGTGAGAGAGAGAGAGAGAGAGAGAGAGAGAGAGAGAGAGAGAGAGAGAGAGAGAGAGAGAGAGAGAATGACAAAGAGAGATAGGTACTTAGAGAATTAACTCCATGGACAGATCAGCATCTTTGTCACCTCTAAAATTTTAGGCATTTGCATTGACACTATTCCAGGATTAAAGTGCACATGATAAAGTTGAGCATCATAATTTCCCTTTAAATCAAGTGTGATGACAACAGATAAGAAGTTCCTGGTTTGGTTCAATAAAAAATGAGCCTCTTCTGATTCCTGTTTAATCTGTATTAGGGGACAGATCTCAGATAACAAGTATATCAAAACATGAATGAATTAAAAGTTTGGAGGTTGGGACTTCCTCCAGGGACCTTTCTAAAGATGTCAGGATTTTGTTTTCAACCATAACTAAGGATTTCCTGCTACTATGACATTCTTATTATGCACAGTATATCCCACTTCTAAGAAACATGTAGTTTATTTATTCATCCTTATTCATTAATTCATCACCTATGTCTTTTAATAGTGTCTACTCCTGTAAGCCAAAAATAATTAGAAGGTTTTCTTGTATGAAATACACAAACCCTTATATAAATGCTATTTTTGGTGCACCACAAAAGCTCTGTGAGTCAGATGTGGCAAAACAAACTAGCTAATTATAACAGGTGCCGCAATTATGAATATAATGAAAAAAAGCATGTATGCAGCTTCAGATATATGGTGGGTTCTGAAGATGATGCATGTGTGCAAGTGTGTAGTTTGGTGTGTGTGGGTGTGTGTTTGAGTTACCTGTGCGACAGTAAGGGTATGCGTTCCATGCTTTCTCGTGGATATTGAGAGCAGAGGATGGAGCCAACATTCTGACAAATGATGGCACTTTACTGCATAACAGGAAAGAGAAAAAAAACAAGAAAAAGAAAATATTATTTTAAAAATTATATTTCTAAATTTAAATTTAGTAATCTCAAGTATTTGATTCCTTTACCCCTGATATAAAACATCTTAGAAACAGTTACACAACACTATACCTTTCAGTCTTTATTTTACCCATATATTTGTTTGAAAACAATATATTTTTTATAATATTCTTCAAGTATTGGTCATTTACAGCCTACTACACCACATAGACTAAACTGGGAGGTCATCTTTGAATTAAATGAATGAACTTACCTCTGCAAATGGTAAATTTTGTGTGTGTACTGTCCCTTCTCTCCATCTTTCTCGTAGGGCTCATTTTTTAGCACCTCCACTCCTTCTCCTCCACCCGTCTCATTCTTACTGGCCTCAGCCACAGAGTACAGCTGGCCAACCTGGTACTGGAAACAAAAGAGAAATAGAAGGAGGTTGGACTGAGGCAGAAACACACAGTGTGTGTGTTTACAGGGAGACATAAGAAGACGTTCCCTTCAAGCTTTCCTTAATGCATTGAAGAGTTGTCATGTAGCATCCTGAAGATTAGTGAGCTTTCACATTCACACAGAAAAAAAATCCTTCTTATTCTCCTACCAGCTCATCTTTCTCAATCTCAAGTGATGGATTACTTTTTCTTCTGTCCCTTATCACTACCTTCACCATACCATGTCCCTGAATCCTCATAATCTCTCCCATACACTATTGTTCGACATAGTTTCTTCTTGTCACATCTATTTTTATGGTGCGCCCAATTTATTACCACATTCACAACCTGCACCACAAACGGTCATCCCATTCCTACTCTCATCCCCCATCTTACTGATTCCGATGCACGCACGTGAGTGTTTAAACACAGGACAATGGCTCCTTTCATTTCTTAATCACCTCTAATCCACCATGTAACCTCTGCACAAAGCTGGACCAGAGCACAGACACACTTATAACATCCATAAACATGGGACAAGTTGATGTAGTGAGAATTATTCTATTTTCTACAGATTCTACAGATAAGAGATTACCGTTATTCTTCTGTAAAATCAAACTATGAGAACATAACAGGTTACATGTGTGTACATTAGATAATAAGGAAGAAAAATAATGAAGCATCAGTTCCCCTTGTGGTCGTCATCATCTTCAGCTTTGTTGAAGTGATACAGATAATTGTCCAGTCACAACTGGGGGGTTTTTGTACATTTGAATGTAGCCTTTCATCACTTTCAAGGATAAAGGTGTGTTTTCAACTGAGAAAATATGGGAGGTGTTCGGATCTAGTGTTTTTAAGAAGCACAATAAATGTACAAATGTTGCAAAAACAATAAACTGTAATACAAATAAATTTCATGGATGACATGGATATATACTGAAGCTACTATCTGTGGTAAAATACCATTTACATCTCAATTTATCCTGTAAAAATGTTTAATGTTGGTAAGAAAAAATACTCCAGAAAGGCATCTTTTCTTCAGACCATCGACAAAAAACTGATTAGACTTTGGCAACATATATATCATTTTAATAGCAGGGATAGTTAAAGGGCCTTAGATATATTTGCAGTGGGACTAGATGACAACTTTGCTGAATAATAATGACATTAAGAAGAAACATAAATGAACAGGAAAGTTTTCTATACTGATGTCGCCACTTTTAATTGTGACCTTCAGTGTGCATTTTAAAAGAGATTCCTCTGCAGCAACAGCAAGGAAAGACAAAAAGAGCGAAGGCCTAGATGATCTGTGAAGAACTGGTTCAAATGACCTTCACATACTGTGCAACAAAGAGAAAGACAGATGCAAACTGGAGGCAAGTTCCCTTTAAATCAGCTGCAGAAGCCGCAACCGGCTGCTAAATAAATGAGATGCAGGAACAGTGAAGCCTCCTCAGTTACAGTGTTGGACAATTATAATTCCCCCTTGCTTTGTGGGACGACTCGACGTCCAGTTAACAAACTGCAAATTCAATTCAGTGAATTATCAACAGCTGCAACAATCTCACTTAACAATTACACTTCCAAACAAAAGGCTTTAACCTATTGTGATGCGTTTTAAAGAATAAAATTTCATTGGGGAAGGGTAAAAGAATCTAAATCAAAGATAGAATCTAAATCAAAAAATGGCCGATGGTTTCAATATTTGGATTCCTTTCGTGTTTTGAGCAAATAACACATTTCCATATCTAGTATGTGGTGGCAAATAACTGAAGAGCGCTGAAGACGAGGCTGTGGTGGGATGTGATGTGAAGGGCAGAGGGGGCACATGTGGTTCAAGGGACAGTGGGATGTTACTCAGCTGTCTTCAGGCTTTGTAGATCACATATCAGACAAATAAAAAGCTTTTTAGTTGGTGACACACCATGCTGACGACACAACCGAGACACAACCGGACCTAATATGCAGACATATGACGACGCTATCACCACAGTTAATGAGAAGCAACATGTGAAGATCTAAAGCCTCCGAGGGAATCAGGATATGTTGCTCTGTCCACTGCTTTGTGGTTTTGAGGCAGATTGAAAAGGAACATGTACAAGACCAAGGGATGTTTCCAACTCTGCTTTGGATGCAGCTCAAAAGGAACATGTACGAAATGTCTTTTTTATCATAGACTGTATATAAAGACGGATGACACGTCTCTTCCTCCCACTATCCAGAAATACAGCCAAAATATCTCGGATACGAGCATTGCCATCTTGCATAATTTGAGTCTACGCAGTAGCGATTGGGGGATGGAGCTGTGGTAGCGAGGTCCCTCCAATACACACGTTTGACCAATCAAAAATCACAGAAAGAATTTTGAAGAAATTTTACTTTAATCTTTGGTTTGGTCCATATCCCATCGATTAACATGGTGGAGGCCAGCCGGTCACCAGGGGGCGATGGAGACACTTTGGCTTCACTTTAAGGCAGCTGGCATGTCATCCATCTTTATTTACAGTTTATATACTTAGTATTTATTGTATTTCCCTGTATACACACATACTGTATATGTGTAAAAACATGTTCATTCTAATCTCGACTGCAAACAGGTTTTCTTACCTGAGACAGTTCAGTGTGTGTAAGAACAGATTATTTGTTTCAAATATTGATCCGGTCTCTACCAATATGTCTCCACCGAAAGAAAAATGTGTCTCATGTAAATGCAAATAAACCACAGGACGAGGACGGTACACAAACACACATACACACAGTGTCAGGCAAGTAGTTTCAGGTGACTCATTTAACATGCAGGCCTGAATAGAACAGCAAAGTGCAATGGAACTGAAGATAACAGGGGACAGAGGGACAGCCAGAGAAAAAGAGGACGAGGACGGTGAAAGACTTTGCTGACTGTGCTGATTCAAAAGACTTTGCAATCTATTTTGATACGATGGAAGCTCATCAGATGTAGAATATCAAGATAACAAGTTGTTCTCGAGGTGATCATATCTGCATTTTCCATATGCAATGGATTTGGCTATATACCACTCCTGAAAATATAAAAAGTCCTATATTTGTGCATAATTTAAATATGTATACACGTATAAAACTTCAAACATTATCCAGAAAAAAACTGTTTAAGTGGTGGCAGGTACGTGATTGCTAACCTTAGAGTAACCCTAACATTAACCTAAACCTTAACCTAACTTAAACATACAGTAAACCCAAACCTAGACTTAACTTTACCATAAACCTAAACCTAACCTTAATCTATCCTTAATCTAACCTTAAACTGAACATTACCCTAACCTTAACCTTAACATTAACCTTAACCTTAAAACATATCTTCATCTTTAACTTTAATGACTTGATTTTTGTAGTCAGACAACGCCCCGTAATGTGACCATATATATATATATGTCCCCACAACATGAGTAATACCTGGACCACACACACACACACACCAAGGTTTGCACAGCTATCCTTATCAGGTCTTTTCAATGACTTCCATTCATTGGGGACAGCCTAACCAAAACATTACCCCTAACCTTAACCATGACCAATTCATGGCTAACCCTGATCCTGAACTAAACACAATCCACATCTTACAACTAACCTTAACCAGGGCCTCGGAAAGGATGTTTTGTTCATTAGGACCTGGCTTTGGCCCCCATGAGGTCTACTGGTCCTGACAAGGTCAGTTTTATGCTGGAAAAGGTCTTAAAAAAGGTATCAAAAACAAGCACACACACACACACACACACACACACACACACAGACACACACACACACACACACACACACACACACACACACATACACACACACACACTGACATATGCTGAAATAAAACTTACCTCTTCCACAGAGATGGGAAGAATCACTCGACTAGAAAAGAAGAGAAAAGAAAGTTAGTCACAAACATCAAAATGAATCAATCAACCAAAACTTTGTTCCTTTACTGAGCTCTACATAATCTATTCGTTTGTGTTCTGAAGTTCAGTGGCATCGATTCTGTTAAACTCATTCACAGCATTAAATGCAGTGAAGGAAACCGGACATTCAGACCCAGTTACTCTCGCATTACTTTCCCTGAAGACTGATAATGGTACTGTGTCAGCAAAAATCCCCAAATACTGTGATAAATTCATTACTGACATTATATTATGACACTCATGCTCTTTGGACTGGATTAGCCTGAAGAAATCGGGTGAGTGACACACTGACCACAGGAAGCGACATCTTTAACCATTCAGCTCAATACAGATCCGGAGATCAGTTATCGGACACTATGTCAGACGAGCTGGAGTACAGCTACAGAGATTCAGCACATGCACTGTATGTGAGCTATACACACACTAGATAACGATCAAACAATCATGGTGCTGACGCTAAACGGCGTCGCACTTCACAAGTTACATTTTGTGATGGATTTCACCAAAGAGTGGACTTTATGACACACTATAATTTGTCATTATTAATAACGGGATGATAAATTACAACACGTCCTCCAAACTTAACAGAGAAAGCAGACAATTACGTATGGATCTCACATATTTCACTTTGACACTGTGACACTGAGTCATCAGGAGAGAAACCTGATTTATTCTATGCTATTCGGAGGAGAAGATGAGAATATGCTTCAGTGAAGCAGGAAACCAGCCGAGATCAAATTTAAAAGCTGCAGAGGTGTGAGGTCTGCTTTTCACATCGACCGTCTGAGCTGTTCTTTTAACAAGGTTTATGACAAAGGTCACTTTAGATGAGAGGATGCTGTGTTTTAGATACACATTGATTTTTAATGAGTTATTTAAATATATTTATATAACAAAGACAAGGCCTGGATAAAGTGCAAGATTGTTACTTTTTGTTTCTGCACTGTGTAGAATGCAGCACTTTGACTACATCTTTGTCAAATACAAACATGTGTTCTTTTTTTTACCACAAAGGAAGCTGTTAATTTTATATCAAATCTGCAGCTAACATTTTCTAGGGCTATAAAAGCTGCTCTGCTCAGAGCTAACCAACTATCTGTCTGCTCCTCGACTGCAGGTCTTCGTCATGATCCTGATGTTTCCAACATTATCTATGTTCTGCTTTTTTTTAACATGAAATCAATGTACTCATTATGTTTTACATTTTATTGTGTTTTATTGTTTTACTCCTTAAATTCTTTCTAGCTACAGAAAATGTTTGAATGTATCTGCAGGTCAGATGAACACCAGCACCTCACAATGGGTGTAAACTAACCTCATGTTTACTAATGTTTACTGGACGTAAAATCTAATCACACAAAAAGAAACTGAATGTACAAAGTTAATCAAAAAGATTATAAATATGTTATATGCATTTTGTGGCTCATGTGTTCCTTTTGCCATATTTTGTCTGTCTCAAACATTCTTTCATTCCATAAAAAGGATGTTGGGAAACCAAACAGGAAATACTGACACATAAGTCGGTAAACCACACAATATAATGACATCCATGCCTGCACTGACTGAGCCGGAGTGGAAGCAGTGAAACAATGAAACATTAAACATGGAGATACTGGTGTGAGATGTTGCACTTAGTGCTGTGAACTTCATGAATATGGTCACTCATTCATACCCACAGGATATCATTGTAAAATCAGATTTTAAACAATGATCTCTTTCACTTTAACTGATCTCAAGGGAAGTAATGGAAAATGATGTGTTGATTCAGAGTTTCAGTTGTTTTGCTTTGGTAAAATAACGTCACAAATTTATATTCCCATCGAAGCTAATAAATACCTATTTTCAGATTGATATTAGTTTAAATTGTTAGAAGTAAAATAAACATTAAACAACTTGCTACAATGTAGAAATATGGATATTATAATTTGTTGAGAACATTATATTTTAGAAAAGATGCTGAGGTTCAAGTTCAATTGAAAAAAAAAAATAGTGCTGTGGTACCAGCTTTAAAGAGAAAAACTATCCAGAGTGTGCACTGGTTGAAGAAAGTGTGAGCGGAACTCATTTTATACCCCATAATACTGATACTGACAGAATAAAGCTGGGTTGATTGTTTTGTGATTTTGAAATGAATGCTCAAATTCTTATAACCCTGCATCCCACTCACTACTGAATGTAATCTGGGTCTGAGTCCCAGTCTGGCATTGGAGGGTCGACAGTGAAAACCACCAATGACAAAATTAAAATGATTGTACTGCAGCTACAACTTTCAAGATGCTCGGATTCCTCAAAGTGAGTCTTTTGTGTAGCATGTGGTAAAGTTTAAACTGAGAAAATTTTAATACTGAGTGTTCTTTTAATTGCTGCTGAAGTAAGACTAAAGGACTTAACTCCCCTGGTTGCTCTCTCTCGTCTCTACAGAAATATCAGGTGTCTTCCTGTTGCTTAAGGGCACACCTCTTCTCTCCTGCCTTACTCCTATTTTCTGTCTTCTCCTCCTCTCCATTTTTTCCCTCCGTACTTCCTCTTCCCCTGCTATTCTTTCTTTCATTCATTCATTCATTCTCTTCATCACATCATACAGTGCACAGGGTATTGCTGAACATCTGACAAAGCTCATGGAAGTACAGAAAAAAGTGGATCAGGAGTTATTTAGGTCAGTGGTTCAGGTGAGCACTACCGAGTCTAAAAAAAAACCCCTGTAGGACATGGATCGATTCCCTATCTCTTGACCCCCAACGATTGTATCTTGGTGTGTGTGTATGTGTGTCTGCATGCACGGACGTCTCTCTGTACCCATGTGTTGACAGTGCAGTGAATTCAGCATTTAATCATGACCGATTTAATTAATTTCCAGGCGGACCGCTGAGGCCCAGACTCTCCCTAGTCATTCCAGATCTTCAGCCAATGCCATCACCCCGATTCCTGGGCTTTTTTGTGCAGGGCCATTTATTGATTTAATACACGTGGTGAGAAATCAAGACAATAATCAATGTTGACAAATGTTATGCCCATTTAAGCCATGCAGACTCTAATCATTATCGATTTTTCAAGATCAGATAGTGTTTGTAGAAGCTGCCTGTGGTGACAATTGTTCAGTAGCCTATGACCTCAAATAGCAAAGTATAAACAATGGATATACATTTACGATTAGAAATGGGGGGAAATTATATTTTATACTAAAAATGTATAGAAAAAATTGACAAATATGTCTGGAATTATACTGAAGCCCCAAAAATGTAAAGGAAAATAGACAGCTGTGTTTCTACAGGTGTGTCACTATGGCTCCTTGAGGCACAATGGCTAAGATCATGAAAATGAAGGAACCATCATCATGTCTGAAGTCAACAGCCATAGTAATGTGGGATTTTTCATCTGAAGGCCAACAACATCCCACTTCATTAGCTAATGGTTATGAAAAGAGTGCATAATGCCCATGAATGGCAGATGAAGTGGGATGATATTGGCCTTAACCTTTATTCTGACCACCAGCTGATTCATGGGTAGGCCTCTGTCAGTTATCCTCACAGCACACTCAGGCCTGCGGAGGCAACGTGTTACAGCACTAGTGTCAAAAATCCCCACATCTCTCCCTTTGCACGCGAGATCCCACTTTATCTTTCCATCCGGTCCCCTCGGCCCAGCTGTCAGATTCTCAGAAATGCCCGACTGGTGCGTCAAAACCTCGCCGTTTACCTTTTTTTGTGCCAAAGCTTTGCCTCCCCGACACCTGCCCCACTCCCCTCGAGCATCCCTCCACCCTTGGTGCACCACACACCTCGCATATCCCCCATTCCTCCAGAGGTAAACGCTCCATCAGTCGTTTCACCTTCACCGCGAATCAATAACATGGCCACGGCTGCTTACATGGATGGAAGCTGGCACGGCGCGGCGCACACCAGCCGTCCCTCCCTCATGCACCAGCACTCCTAACACACCATCCGTCATCTTAACACCACAGCAGAAGGGGAATAATGTGATTCTCCTCAGTGACAGTCTATTCCCCCGATTTCACTGGAGGGCTAGTTGCGCTCAATGTGAAGGGCACAGCCATGCCCGCCTGCGCCGGCTGCTGATGCGACTGCAGCCGCTGCTGCTTCACATTCCCTCGCTTTATTCAAGGAGCACATCGGGCTGAAGGAGACCCGTGTGCGTGGACAATGATGACGGACATGGAGTCACACAGATACGGGATGTCTACATCACCCTGGCCGCTCTCTGGTAATTCCACACCAGGGCGACTGGTCACAATGTCAGCGCTGCGTAACCAGACGGATGGACTCGCTAACACACTCTCTCTCCTCTCTCTCCCCCTCGCTCTCTCTCTCTCCCCCACACACACACTCATGCACACACAGTTACTTACAATTCCTTTATGAGCATTTTTTGGCGGCGCAGTGGACTATATCCCAGAGGGCAGCAGCTCAGTGCAGGTCCAGAAACAGGGTCGATCCCTCCCTCCGATGGTCTCTTCTTTCTTTCCGCTCGCTTCTCTTACACCTCTCCCCCTCTATGTCATCCTACCTCCACAGTCGCTTATTTTCTTCACATCCACTTCCTGATCGGGCCGCGGCGATGCGTTGCTGTTGCGCGCAGAGCCACCGAGGCCTGTGCGGCGCAGAGCACACCCACAAAAGGATGGTTCAGCAGGGGTGAGCCTGGTGGGTCCACACAGCTCAGAGAACCAAGCTGATCCATTCAGGTTTTTTTTAAATACACCATAGATAAATGTAGACTGAGGCTACCCTTTAATAAGAATTAACAATAAAAAACAAATCTGCCTAGATAATGTTGGAGGCGTTCATTGGCTACTTACTATAGATTAAATACGAATGGGTTACAAATGAAAATAGGAGACAAGACAATGACCTATTTCAAGTTCAAGTTTGCAATTAAGATTTATATTACCACAGATCTAGTATTTTTCTTAATCCGAGACATAAAGAGGCCACAATTTACGCAGAGGGGTCGTTATAAATGTCCAACATCCACAAGCAATTCCCAATTCAGTAAAACCAATTTCAGACATAACCTCTAGAGGACGTCCAGAGAATTGGGTCTCGAATTTCTCCAGGGTTTGACTTTTAAACATGAACAACGCAGCAGGAGTTTTTCTGCTCAGATGTGTTCACAACAACACAGAAATCTCCCGGAGCGTTCAGACGAAGGGAGGTAGAGGCAGGACGTAATGTATAAATTCTGCCACGGAGATCAAGTGTGTTTGTCCAGAGCACATCGACAATGGTGTGAGCTCATATCACCCAAAGCTCCCTCGGCAACTTCGTCAGTCTCGTCTACGTGTATAATATTGCTTTTTCATCCCGAGATATTTGTTTTCTTTTTGTTTTTATCCTTTTTGCATCTGTCTCATGTTACAAACATCATCAACACACTCATTTGCGTGCGGGGAATCCTGGAGCATTTCCTGTTGTGTTCTCACATTGGCTCCTCCTTCGGAGTGAGAGGCTCCGGACTTTCTAGTTTCTAGTTTAAGTTTGCAATGTTTACATCAAAGCTACTACTCAGCAGTGGCAGATACAGAATTTTTCTTAATTGGGGGCCAAAGGGGGGCCCACAATTTAAACAAGTTGTACTCATTCCCTTCTTTATGCTCTATAGCTTTGAGCAAAGCCACACATCATTGAATGTATTTTGAAAATTGCACATTGTGTACTTCAAAAAAGCTTAGAAAATGACAAAATGTTAATGTTTTGTTAGAAATGTTAGTAAGTGATTTTTTATAAGAATACTGACAGGAAAGGGGTATAGGGGCCAATCAGATTAAGGTTCAGTGCCTCTCCTGACCCGGCCCTGTATCTGTTCATGCTACTCAGGTTAAAGTGATAAATACAAAACAGATACAAAACACCACATTATTAATGAATTAGCTGGGGGATCACTTAATATCATGATAATGTAAACTCATACCACAAAGCCCACATACCAAAAAAAATACTATACTATACTATAATACTATACTAATATTTAGACTAAACAAATATAGTCTAAATAAACCAAAGTAACAGCGAATGGCACAGCAGTGATGTGGTGCAGGACCAATGGAATTATCTGCACCCTTATTCTTGCGAGTGTGCTACACCCTCCGCGTCATCGCAGTGACAGTGACGTAGAAACGTGGTTACTCACCGTCAGAGTATATATATGGGCATGACACGGGGACCACCAGCGATGGCACGGACGCGGTGCGTCAGCTCTGCAAAGCCCTTTAAGCAAAGTCTCCGCAACGGATGTGATTATCTACATCCCAAAAAAATACACTCAAACCCACTCGTGTCCACACTGATGACTGACCGACATGACCTCATTTGTTTTACATTACAACCACTGTGAAGACGAACATCCTCATATGTAAACCTGTCGTTATCTCTATAGGACCCCTGGTGGTCCCCTGTATGGCCACACTTTGCTCCACCACCCTCGACCCTATGACAATGGTGCTGGCGCGTGATGCTGATGGCATCACAGGTCCCTAATCCAGTCCCACGTCCCGAGGATCGCAGGATGTGATTGCGTGTGCGTGCGTGTGTGGCTAAAATTACGTAACAGCGCACTGCTGCTGTATTTATAGCGCATCTGTATCCGTCTGCCAACAAGCTCTTATCATCATCCCTCTGTCTCCTCAGCTGTATACAGCATCTATCTATCTATCTATCTATCTATCTATCTATCTATCTATCTATCTATCTATCTATCTATCTCTAACTAATCAAGATTTAACATTGTCAAGGCAAATCCGCCAATTTCTTTTAATTTTGGAGCAGACAACCAATTCCAGACAAACGCATAAAACTAAAATAAATGTCAAGTTTAAGTTTGGAATTCCCTTTTTACATCTCTACTCAGCAGTGGCGGATCTCGGATTTACACAAGTTGCACATTTAAGTCATTCCTTGTTTACTTGTCTATCTATCTATCTATCTATCTATCTATCTATCTATCTATCTATCTATCTATCTATCTATTACTGTTAAAAAAAAGGAATAGATCTTTATTTGGGTAAAATAAGTCAAAGAAGAGTGGAAATAATCAAGTATTGGCTGAGTAATCATGTAATAATATTAATTTTAGTTTTATAATGGATGTCTATGGGAGGCTCCTGCACAGAATACATTGGTGCATCAGCAACATCTGGTGTTCAGAATTAGTGTTTATCTCACCTCTGAACAAGATTCATGGAGTCAGTTCTTAAACACAGCTGTTGTAGCAGATTATTTTACATTTTCTAATGTAAGTGCTCTGTAAATATGACACCTGTTACATATGAAACATGCATGTTATACAGAACTGTGTGTGCTATCTAGTGTGGTGCATGATGAGGCCCTCAAACACAGGTCTCTAATACTGACCTCTGCTGGTTGGTTGTAGACCGACCTAAAAAAAGTATGGATGTTTTTACTTTTCTGAAATTATACAGATCTTTAAATACCTAACCCGAACTTCCAACACAGACAAAACATCACATTGTTTTCCCCTCAAAACTGAATTTCATATTAAAAGCCTGAGCTAATAATTATTATGAGGAGTTGCCACCTGAATACAGATATCCACTTTGTGAGTGGGTGGATTTTCATCATTAAATAATGTATGGAGATGTAATCTCTGTTAGGATGTCACCTCTCAGAAGTGTTAAATACCCAGAGCTTCAGGTAAGAATCACACAGATACAGTTACACATATAAATATAGTGCAGCCTGGAAACAGGAGCAAACATTTAAAGAGTTCAACACATTTTTATTAACCCCCAAGAATTCTTCCACATGAACCTAAAATACAACAAACATCTCTTTCTTATGTTCAATGATGATGAAGAAAAGAGCTCGATGCAAACAACACAGTATATGACACGTGTGTCGTTGCCAGCCCGGCATCATTTAAATACGGTACTTCATGAAGTTGATGATGGAAAGAAAAAATGAGTGTAAGATAAAATAAATATGTGTTAAAGTGAGACTCTATCTACCAGGAGAGAAGTGCTGAAATGAGCTGGTGTGTTCACAGGGAATAAAGTGCTGCATTTCTCTTAACAGTAGACAGAAAGAACGAAATACTCACTTTAAGCTAAGGCCTCTGGATAATGATGGTTTCATGGACACACGTGTGTGCACCAGAAATTGTATTACCATATACTTTCACTGATATGTCTAAGTTTAACAGAGCATTCTGACCACTCAACAATAAATCTTATCTTTTATATGGGGCTGTATCTAAAAAGAAACATCTGTTAAACTCAAGGTATAAAAAAGAAACTAAAGAAACAAAATAAATAATCTAAATGTTTTGCTTTTATCAAGACTTACCACAGTTTGTTCGATGTCCCTCTTACAGAATACAGCCACGTAAAACACTGACAGTATAATTTAAACTGAATAATACGATTTTAGCCTTGCAATAATAAAATAATTAATCTTAATAATGTCTTTTCTAATCGCTCATCAGCAATAAGGCTCGACTCTCCTCCCTGTCACTCATCAATGCCTATTAGTCCACACTTAACCTTCCAGCATCTGTCCAGATAGCACCATGTTTTTGGGACTTAGAATCAGGAAAGAAAACAGAACTCATACAACAATGGAATCACTCAGTAGTAATAATAACGCTGGTTCATCTGATGCTGGCATTCTCTAGTCTTGGTGGTTTCACAAGTAGAAAATTGTGGGCGACACAAGCTTTCTTTTCCCTCGTACAGGGAATATGAAAGAAGTCTTATGTGAAGTGGAGCTGCACCCAACGTGCTGCTGAGAGGAGGGAATAAAAAAGAGAAGTCAGAGGATTTTGGGGGGAATGCAGAGAGCCGACGCCTCTTTCCTTTCACAGTCTTTTCCTCTCTCTTCTTCTTCTTTTTCCCTCTCCACGTTTCACTTTTCTCCTCAGCAACACTGTTCCAATGGACTCGTTTCCATGGCAACCACAGCCTAAGTTCATCTTGGTCTGGATTTTGGGAAAATGGAGGTGGCAGTTTTGTTTGCTGGTGTGTGATTGATGGATAAATGTGATGTTTAGGATTTCAGTTGTCCTTTGACATGTGTTTTTGTGAATGTATCACTGGATTGCTAATGTTCTCCGTTTCTCGGCCGGCACGTTCCTCTAGACGTAGGCCTCGGGGATGTCGGAGCCGTTAATTTTGATGAAGATCTTGGCGTTCTCCTCCTTCTGCTTTTGCTTTTTGTTGAGCGTCCATCTGTAGTAGATCAGGTAGAGCGGCAGCAAGAAGCCCAGCATGCTGAGGACAAGGAGTCCAATGTTGACCTGGAGGAAAACACCAGAGTTAAAACGTGCCCGAGGGTTTTAATTCAGGCATAGAGTCTGTTTGAGTGCGTGCATATTCGTACCCAGAGAGGGTCTCCCTGCAGGGGTCCCATCATAGCCAGAAACAGTGGTTGCTGCAGCAGAGCGAACACGGCACTGACCAGAGACTGCATGCCTGTTAGACTGCCGAACTGAGAGGACGGATACCTGGGGAGAGAGGACAGGTACATTTAGTGTCTCAGTTTGAAGCTATAGAGTCACACTGCAGACGGTCATGATGATGGTAACAAATGTGTGTGTGTGTTTGTGTGTGTGGGACTTACACAGCGGCATAGAGACCACCAACAGCAGAGTGAATGAACCCTCTCACCACAGTGTGAAGGACAAATGACAAGATCTGAGATAGAAGATAAAAGAAATAAAATACATCCATTATTGTTGATAATAATAATAATGCATTCCATTGGTTTTATAGGGGTCTAAACCCCTAAAGGAACGGCTTAACATTTTTGCAAAAACGTGCCTTGTGACTTTCTCACAAAGAGTAAAATAAAAAACCTGAATATAACTCTGCAAACTGATTAAAATGGCATGTCATTTTTTCATATTCTATTTCCACTGTGAGCTAAGTTAACTTCTCCTGGCTATAGCCTCATATGAACCTGTCAGATATGAGTTGTCTTGGTCTTCCTCCCACGCACGCTCGACCAATCACAAGTCACTCTCAGCTGTCAATCAAGACGTTTCATCACGATTTTAAAACCAAACTTATCTGAATAATTAACACTTTGGTGTGATAAAAATCGACCTAAAATGATAGAAACCTTATATATTTAACATTAGGCTTTTTAGTCCATGTCCCATCCACTTACATGGTGGCAGTTTATGACCTGTACTTCTCTTAGCCACCAGCGGGCGATTGAGACGTTTTGGTGAGCTCTTATGTCGTCCATCTGTATGGTCTTAATGCTGATTTCAAAGAAATGGGTCTAGTTTTGCAGCTGGATGCTTTATTTACACACAGTGATGATGTTAACCATGTTGACTTTTACATAACTGTGTGTCTCTGACGCCAACAGCCTGTTAAAGAGGTTAATCAGTAACGTCTTTACAAAGAGACAGTGATAACACTATTAGCAGGGCAGCTGTATTCCTGAGGTACTCCATGGCCTGTGTGTGGCAGAGGTGGACCACTCACCTGCAGGGGGAGATTGGGCACCAGGCATGTGATCCCAAATCCTACCAACAGGATGTTTGTGAGAAGGAACGCTCGTAGGGCATTTGTCACCTTCTGGGTCTTCTTGTCTCTACGCTTTTTCTTTGGCTCGTCCCTAGTAACAGAAGAGAGGTCAGACAATCAGACATTGATACCACAGCTTTGTTTCACAATACAGGATAGTTTCTAGGTTCTATTCCCCTTCACCACGCTGACAAAACTGTAAATATTAATGTCTGGGTCTATAAATGGAAAGGGGTTAAGGCAGACAGGGGGGTTGGGTGTTTATCCTCCATCGTGGGGGATTAGTGGACGTTGACTCACTTGCTGCAGGGTTCCTGTTCCTCCTCTCCATCGCTGCAGTCCTTCAGTTTCCAGTCCATGATCTGACCAATCACAGGCGTGGTCATGAGGCAAAGCAGTTGCAGCACGCCAAAGATGGAGGAGTAAAGACTCACTGAGGGAGAGAGGGAAAGAGGACAATAAATGAAGAAGAAATGGAAATGAGGTTAAGATTAGAAGGAGGGATTGTTCTACCCTGGTTAATGAAAAGGATGTCATTGTTAATTATTAGTCTTATTATAGCTGCTGGAGCCATAATGAGTGAAAGAATTGGATATGGAGAAACCACAAGTCAATACGATGCCATTACTAGGTGGATTTATGGTCTGGGAGGACTGATGATAAATGAGCCATATAAAACTGCTCATATGATGTGTAATCTCTGCAGGTGCCGAAGGGCAAGGTTAGTTAATGAGTACAACAAATGGTACCTGGTGACTTCAGGTTAAAGCTGAATGACAGCTGAAGGACTGTGTTATGGACATGAGCCAAGGTCGAATGATGAAGTAACAGCACTAAAGCTGTGACAGTAAGTCGCGGTAGAGGAGTATTAGATTGTGATGACAGGCCTGTACATGACTAGAAGTTCAATTACCTCCGCCAAGAAGGTTATGTTTTCACCCCTGTTCCTTTTTTGTTGGTTTGTTTGTATGAAAGCAAAATTACGCCAAATCCAATAAAGGGATTATCGTTAAACTTAGTGGAAGGATGTGGTATTGGTCAAGAGTGAACCCATTACATTTTGATGTGGATTCAAATAACATCTTTAACATTGCGAGATAGGGCCTTTATTGGCATTTGTACATTTTCACTATTTTCCCAGGGATATAGGAATATAGGAATATCAAGGATGTTCATGGTGCATTCAGGGAACTAAAATCTATGAGTGTGTGAAACTTGGTGCAGCTTTATTGGATTTAAGGGGATTGTTGGGCCTTGGTGGAGGTTTATGTTCTCTACTAAGTGACATTCTAGTTCTAGTTGAAGTTAAAAGTCTAAACTACTGATACAACAACAGTCTTACCAACTTCCATTCTCTCCACTGAAAAGTCAATGAAAACCAAGTAAGTCCAGCGGCTTTGAAATCATGAATCAAACATACTTAGCAGCCTGTGTCATAGACGAAGCAACAAACAGACCTGTGTTGAGGTCTCCGTCGCTGAGAGACTCCAGGACGCTGTTCATGGCCCCCATGTAGAACAAGAGACGAAGCTGCGTGACGGACATGGTCAACGCGCTGAGCAGGAAGATCGGGCTGATGATGCTTTTCAAGAATGACTGGGCTGCAGAGGAGATAAACAAGTCAGTGATGAGCCCCAGGTCAACTCTTACTATGATCCTCACTTCAAATTCTGCTCTCTTACACTCTTGTCGTGGCTTGCAGTCCATCTCCAGGTCCATGGTGGACAGGCAGAGCTTGTGGCCCTCCTTGGTGGCGAGCTCCTTCTGCTTCAGGCTGTTTCCCACGCTGAGGCGGCGGCCCACTGTGGTCACCTGGCGGTAAAACTGCTTCCCTGTTATTTTGTGGTCAAAGCCCAGCCAGCTGAACTTGATCTTCACACTGTGAGAGTAGATGTGGTAAGAGGGGAGGGGGTCATGGAGGAATAGAAACAAGGAAGTAAATATCATGAACAGAAAAGAGTTTTAATGTGAGTCAGTCATCTGGGTAAGTTTGCTGCTGAATAGGCAGGTTTAGTTGATGAGTGTGCAGATAGACTTTAACCTAGAGCTGCATTACAATGGACTTTTCCTCCCACATATTACATAATTACATTGTGGGAAAGCTCAATGAGAATGAGAATATCGACTCAGAGTAAGACTATAGACTGTATAATTACTGCGTTTATCTATGGTACTTACGTGTAGTCCATGTCCTCTGGTCCTGGGAATGGTTCCAGTGGCCAGTTGAAGAAACAGTTCAGGAAGACCACTGCAGCACAGGCAGCCCACACCACCAGAATAGAGATGAAAGATATGCCCATGTCATAGATCACCTGCGCACATGACAACACAACAAATACATGTTGAAAAAAAATACAGAGAAGACAACATGTATAAGAAATCAAGAAGTGTGTCAGTATTTAAAATCTGCTTGTGGAGTCATATTTCCATCAATGCACGCAGTTACACCACCATAATGTTTAAAAACTCGCTAGATACTAAATGTTTCTCTGGGAAAACTCTGGATTTACATAGGAAAGATCATTTTCTCAGTGCTTGAAATACAAATTGATTAAAAAACAGGACTTTTTTACATTATGTTATGTAAAAAAGACTGAATGACACTCACAGGCACATTAAAAAAAAAACTGCAGGCATGTGGATGTGCGCTTCAGTGCTTGTTACCTTGACACCAGGGAATGTGACGGCTGAGGAGGCATAAGAGCCGATCATCAGAGCGATGAAGGTGGAGCGGAGGTCCCCGAACATGGTGGGCAGCTAGAGAAGACACAGACAGACTGGAATTTAGACTTTGGTTTATAACATTATCAAGACCTGCCCTGATTCTGCCTTTATGAGTTAGGAGGAGGTTTTTGTGCACACTTGCAATTTAACGAGTGAAATGTCCCATTGTTAATATGAGTATAAAGGTTAAACCATCGAGTGTCTAGATCCTGGTGATCTCAGCTGCTCTTTGGTTGCTCTGAGCCTGAGGCCATGGGGGTGCCCACTGACACTGGGGTCAGCGTGGACACTGGGAACCAATTAACAGAAAAGAACATCAGAGACAATAAAACCACAACAAAGTGACGGGGAACACCAGCAAAAGAAACAGCGTCACATGACACACACACAGCTGTCCAACACCGGATGCAAGCGCAGCGCTGACAAATTCTATACAGCTGAAACAACCGGCGAGCAAGGGTGACTGAGGTGGGGTGTCGATCGAGGAATAAGGGTATGCTGTGAGGATGGAGGATGACGAGAGTTCATTTTCTCCTACTGGCTTTTGAGGAAAAGGGAGCAGGGAGATGAAAACAGGCAGGAGACAGTGAGTGGCAACAAAAACACCCAAATACAAAGGCATTCACGAGCTGTTTTGTTTTCGTGAGACTGAGCAACAACAAGCACATTGAATTACATAACAGAGAGGGGGGGGGGGGTGGTAGTGAGGAAGAGGCATGTGCATGTGTCTGAGGGAGTAGGGACACTGTTGCACAGAACAGTACAGTACTCCCCTGCACCTTTATCTGGGATACATGAAAAAGATCTGCTCCAGGAGGGTTTTAAACTTTACAGATACATTAGGGCAAACCTGGGGTGGAGACGTGACCTTCAGCAGGGAGCCAGCGTCGGCCGCTGAGCGCTGAGATTGAACGATTGCTTGCAGGTCTGAGGTGGAGTCGTAATCAAGGAGTCAAGGAGCAACATGGAGTCTAATTATTAACCCAACACTGATGCTTTAAAGTGTAGCAGGGTGTGAAAGTGATGACGTGGAAGGGGACGTAAGGGGGAAACATGTTTTTTTATACCCTGGAGTCCTCCTATGGGCTTCGGCCCTAAATCCACGGTTTTACATCACTGACATTAAAGCTAGTGGCAACTACTAATGAGAGATTTAGGTGGACGCAATAAACGCCACATAGGAGACGAACTATGCGGCCTGTGGTGGTATAGAAAGTGAATGTTTTATTGGGTGATTAACCGGAGCAGAGCCCCTCTCTTGTGAACAGCATCACCATGGTACAAGCCAGGACTCCTGTGTGTAGGCTGAACTGATGGCACCGGGAGGGAGCAGGAAGATGAAGAATGGCACGGAAGGAATGCAAAGGACTGAGCCGTGTGAACTCTGCAGGTTCTCAGTTGTTTTTCTGTCCCTGTGTATTTCATCACAGGTTTTGTGGAGTGTATATGAGAAAAAAGTTGGATGATAGTCTATGATACAGCCTGGGAATCCCCAGCTCTACTGAGTGTCCTTCCAGTGACCTCTGCAAGGGAGGTAAAGTTTTCACCCCTGGCCACTGGTTTGTTTGTTGCTTGATTTGTTTGTTTGTCAGCAGGATTACAGAAAAAGTTCTAATAAAATAAAATATTTTCACAAATTTTGGGGCATATTTAAGGAACTGATATCTGTAAGTAGTTGCAATTTATAACAGGATTGGATTTAAGGGGAGTGTTGGGCCTTGGCCCAGGTATGTGCTCCAAAGGAGGTTACATTATTAGTGATGTAGGCTACAATTTTCTTAAAGGTCCATCTTGATACTGAAAATGTTAAGGGTATGCAATACCAATCTCTTCCCTAACTTCCCTGTTGACAAAAATTACTTAATACGATTGGAAAACTGACTGATGTGGATTCATGATTTATATTTCTATCTTTTTCTTTGAACCTGCCACACACTGTGAAACTGAAAATTAGCCCTGGCTCTCCTCTGCTGCCTCGTGTCTCAGTTTTTCAGGATAATACTGCATTGCAAGTCTTGCCTGAGTACATCTGTTTCCAAATATTAATTAATATGAGCAGCGAGTATTTGTGCATGTGCACGTGCTCTCCATGATGTTCTTGCTGAGGCACAAAAATAAATGCAGTGGACGGTGATAATGAACCATTGTGCTACTTTCTCTCTTTCCAATCAGTCTTTGCTTCCTGCTTTGCAAAGCTGAGCTCAGTTGTCTGCAGGAACACAGAGTGCAGTGTAAGGAGCCAAAAAAACAAACAGACAACACAGAACAGGAGACAGGGTGGAATGCCAGACAAGAGGGGAGGGAGAGGGCGAGCAGACGGGGGAGCCAGTAAACTATTATACAAACTATTAACACTAAACTGAACAGAGACCTATGAAGATATAGAATATACATCTGGACAAACACCATGCAGCCGGTGCAAAGGCTCTGCAGCAGGGGGAATTCAAAGCACGCGCTAGAACGTGCACACACTTACTGTGAGAGAGGTGAAGGTCATGCACATGCCCCCGAAGCCATTGAAAGTCAGGGCAATGAAGATAAGGACAGAGAGTTCTGCAAATGACACACAACGGGTCATGAGACTGTCCAGAACCAAACTACTGTACATTGCCATAGGTCCACATGCACTGCTCAGGTATACTTACCATTTGGATTGTATGCTCCATAAGCAATGAGAAGACAGGACAGTCCAAAGCATGTGCTGGAAAGAGACAACAGTGTCAAACTCTTCTTATGACAAATTGAAAAGGGAAGTGATTAGGGTTTTGTTCCCAGAATGGAAAATCATTACATCATTGTTAGTCTGGGTCATTTCTTGCTTTTCTTACCTGCCCAGCAGTCGTAGCTTGCGAGGCCCATATTTGTCCATGACGATCCCAAGAGGCAGCGTGATGGCTGAGAGCAGGAAGGAGCCCACGGTGAACGCCAGGTTCAGCATCTCGTCCTGCTCCTTACAGATCAGCCAGCCGTTCATCCTCAGGTGCCCGTCCATCGGCACGAGGGGCCTCATCTCCACGCCGTCTCCCAGACCAACCACAGCATCTTCGTAGTAGTCAGCATAGTCATCGGGCGTCTGCGTTGCGTCGGGCAAAGACAGATTATAGCTGGAGCTGTTACCTGCAGAACATGATGGAAATAGGAAGAGAATTAGGTGTAAAGATACATTTGGGAGAGGCATGCAAGTGGAAAATATGCTGTCAGGTAAGATGGTTCCATTTTGACCATTCTCTCCATTTGATCATACTGATGAAAAAAAACACACCGATGATAAATTATCATATAAGTGTGTAAGGTTGAGTTCAGCTGCTATATACTATATAGGGAGCAGTGGCTTCATGTCTTACATTGAAGTTGGCGGTTCTGCTTATTCACAGGATCCTTATATATCAACACATAGTAGCCACATGTGCAGAGGTAAGTGTATAGAAAAACCCAAACTAAAAAGTTATAACCAAGACAAACATGCATTTCTACCTCTGTAGAGTTTAGACCCATGAGAAAGATTAAAATGTGCCACTCGTCTGTAACAGAGATGCTACTTTATTAGTTTGTCAGAATGCCAGGGATAAAAAGGGATAAACTAGCACTGGCAATAAACTTTTTATTATCTTGCAACACCATGCAATGAGATAATGTGAAAAACATACAAAAGTTCAGGATAGGAAGAAGAGGGGAGCAGGAAACGTATCGGTCATGATGTATGAGCCGATGTTTTCTGGATTACCCTCCCTGCCACCTCTCTGTTGTCTTTGTAGTCATAGGAGGCAAGTATGTGTGTGGCATGTTTCTGTGCGAAACACCATGACGTGGTTCGTAACAAAGTGACAGAGTCTTCCTGCAGGAAACCAGATCACACACTTGGTGGGAAGCAAGGCCGCAGGGGGGAATTGTTTGGAAAGTGTGTGTCTGAACATGCAGGAAGATTTGATTGAGCAGAATGGAGCGAAATAATAAGCTTGTGAAAGCCTTTCATTGATTCGTCAAAAATATAGTGGCATGAAAGGTCACATTATATGCAAATGCAATCTTGTGCAGTAGCAGCGAAATGTGGGGATATAATTCATAGATAAATAGACCCAACAGACATGTGCACACTTGTTTTTGCATATTCTCTTCAACCACTGTTATAACTTATTATTTCTAATTTTTACTTTCGTAACCTTTTTAAAAAAGTCATCCTATTTTTATATTTATAGATGGCACCAGGCGGAGACATAGGGATATAACAAAACGTATTGCTATTGATAACTATTATAAAGCCTTGAAAGAATCCAAGATTAAGAAAACTGAATAAAAAGAATCATAAACCTCTCAGCCGAGCCTTTCCAATGCGTAGGCACTTTCTTTACAGTAACACCTGACTGATAAGCAGCAGCAAGGGGCAAAGGTGATTTGAATGAGTGATGAGACATACAGTTGGTTGAATGTTGAAGGTGAACAGAGAAAACTGTGTATGAAGGACTGAGGAAAACCCAGAGTTTTGTTTGTCTGCATTCAATTAAATATCATGAGATATCTTGTGTTCTAAAGGGTGAAAAATCAGCTTTGGATAAATTCTAGGGACTATTTGCAAAAGTAAGCTCAGAAAAATAGTTGTGTGGCAGACAGAGCAGAAAGAAAGTTACATCGATAGTTAAAGATCCTTCATACCCCATGTTTTAAGAATTTGAAATTAATTTTTGACGATCCAAGGGAAGTGAAACATCTTTAAATGATCTTTTACTTCCTTCTGTCAACTCACAGTTACTTTTGTATGTATGAGCTGTAAATATTTTAGCACTTTTACGTTGAATATTTAGCACGACGATAATTGTATTTACTGTTTTTCTCTTTGAATTCAGGTTTATCTATAAAGGTCTTTTATTTTATAAATTAAGTGTCTTTGTCATGTGTCTTTCTGAAATGTCTTATCACACCCTGCTTTGTAGTGGGCAATAAATATTTTATATTCCACTCTAAAAGTGTTCTAAAGTAACACTTGTAAACTCATGCAGCAAATATTTTGACATGAGAAAAAAATTCAGCCAACTGTATCTAATGACCTGTGCATACATGCTTTAACCGTTCCCCTCATATCTTAAATTCCTGCACCGCCTTATTATGTTATCTTGCGTTCCGTTTCATTCTTACTGTCAGCCTCCACCACAGATCGGACTTTTCTACTGTTCATCACTTTACTATCAGTCCTCTGACCCTTTATCTGTGGACTTTAAGCTTCCATATTAGCGGTAATAAAACCCTGCTGTGGATCTTGCGGTATCACAGGTCACATGCCTGGAAAGAGCTGAGCTGGTGCTGTCCTCTCCCTTCTTATATCAACAACAAGATAAGACGGCTGCTGCCCCAGGAAGTCACCTACACTGGAATGCTTGACTGTTGCTTCAGGCTGGTGCACGTCCAGGGGTAAATGTGCAGATTATTTGGAGGCTCTTGGCAGAATTTGCTGCTAAATGATCCGATAGATCAAATCAAGTGTCAGACAAAGTTGTTTGGGGACAAGATTAGAGGATTCTGTGCATTTTAGTACACAGGAGGATTTGGAGCTGGAAATACATCCTCCTGTGCAAATCACCAGTTAGGTAAAGCAATGGTGAGAGATAAAAAACCTGATTCCAACCAGTAGCCTGGTGTCTTCGGCCTCAGCAGTGCTCACCACAGTCAGGGGCGCGACACCGTGTCACCTCAGGTCCAAACAATAAGTCTGTTCTGACTCCTCTCTGTCGTTCCCTAGTGTGTTTATCAGTTGTCACTTTAGCTGGACTTGCCTTACACTCCGAGGAGACACTGGAGCCCTTTTATTCTTTCACCTTTGGACCACTCTGGCTACCTGAAACCCTGGCTCTCTCCTTAATTTAACTTATCAGGTTTAATCTCCCGGGACCCTGCCAAGACAGTTCATGACCCCGTCACCGAAAACAGATATTCCTCTGAAAGAATGGAAGAGGCAAGACGGGAGCAGTGTAGAGTTGCGTGTCTTAAATAGAAGCTGGCTCCCGTCCCTTCATCCTAAATCAGCATGACACTTACTGACTGAGCCATCTCCACAAATCCTTACATTAACAGCAATAGTTAACAGCCATGAGGTTTGCAATATAAACTTATGAAGACAGATGCCCCAAAACCTGAGAAATCTAGGCCAAGGTGCGGTAATGTTAAATGGAACATTTAACATTTCTGTGTGTCCTTTTTAAAGTACAGCAGTTATGACTCACCCTCCTCGTTGCAAAGGTACGAGTAGAAGCCCTCGGACTTGAGCATGATAAGGAGCGACCCCCATCCAAGCAGCACGGCAGAGAAGAGCAGATTCTCAATGATAGCAGTCACTGCCATCCACCAGCGCTTGGCGAACGCCGAGGCCAGGGTCGGAGCCATGGTCGAGGGGGAATAAGTTACCAGCAGAGGAGAGTCAATGGAGGTAGAGAGAGAGAGAGAGAGAGGGAGGAGAAGAGCAGGCTGGAAGCTCAGAGAGAGAGAGGCTCCCTGACTGACACTCGGGATGAAGGATCTCTGATCACTTATCTGTGGAGAGGAAGGGGGAGGTTTTATAGTTAGCCTATCACACAGAAGTCACTGATGGACAGGAAGGTTGAGTTTTTATAAGATCACAAGATAAAATCACATAACCACTTCTCACCCAAATTAATATCACTTGTTTTCAAGTTAAAAAAAAAAGTATCTGCACATTAACATGCTCTGTTTTTCTTGATTAATTGAGTCTCCCCTTATATTTAAACAAAGAGGAGAGGTAATGACATTCACACTAAAGAACTAAACGGACTCATCGATGGGCAATGATTAACTCCCCTGCTATAGTGCAAAGATCATTACATCACTCTCCTCTTACGTCACAACACAGGCACTATAATAACTGAAGCATCCGTACAATGTCACAGAGTTTGTGCTGTTCGCTGGAGAACTGGTCCAAACTGGACCCAAGAGAGAAAAGTGGGGCTCCCTCACTGCTCCCTCAGCCCCAGGCCCCCTTGTCTCCCCCATGCTCCCCAACCCACAATGCCCTTCTCCGCCACCCAACCCCTAAATGTCCTCCCGGGCTCATCCAACCGCAACTCCCCTCTGCAATTACTGTCGTGCACCCAAAAACACAGACAAACAATAAACAAACCAGCCCGTACAGTCAACTCTCTCTCTCTCACACACACACACACACACACACACACACACACACACACACACACACACACACACACACACACACACACACACACACACACACACACACACACACACACACACACACAATGCTGAACGTGCACCCACACACAATCTGTTCTACCACTACCATAGAAGTGTTTGCAGAGATGACAGTATGTCTCATGTAAAAGCTAATAATCAAGGGTAGTTTTTCCTTTTGTGTTGCTTTATCAATTAAAAACAAATGTTTCCTCACTACTGCAGCACAAGATAAATTACAGGTGAACTTTATAACCTGCACAGAGGCAGGGAAGCGTCTTTACCTCTCCAGGCTCTGAACAGCAGCAGCAGCAGCAGCGTCCAGCTCCACTCTTCCAGATGTACCCGGGTCACTCAGCTTTAAATGACCAGTCCTCTGAGAAAAGCCAGGTTTATATACTCAGGCTGGCTGCCTTCACAAGGCGCCCCCTATTGGCCATGTCTGATGCCTGCACCTAAGCCAAAGAGCATTGAACATCTTATTTGGGCTTTGCACAGTGATTTTTCAGTTTGAAGGCCTGTTTTGAAGGTGATCATTTTCTGAATGAACTGAACATTTTAGCAGGAGCCCCCCAAAAAACTGTCTGTTTTATAAAAAGAATGATTTTTATCACAGCCACTGTGTAACGTGAAGTCTGAGAGCACTTTAACTGACTGAATGGAAAGGATTAATCAGGCCAAACAAGTTCTGGCTGAAAACATAATGGACTTCTGCAGATAAGGATGCGTCAACAGTTGTCAGATCAATAACAGGAATTGATAAAGAGCAGACCGGAGCTGTGACTCATCTGCTTCAGTTGTTTTTCTAAAAGTGTTTACTGTTGTTTACCGTGTGTTGGATGTTTACGTAGGCATGAGCTGCTGAGGTCGAACAAGCACATCCAGGGAAGCAGTCGGCTCATGTGAGTTCATTGAAACCAGTGCTATGTTTCTTTCTTGTGACTTTGTTATCAGTTGTTTCTCAACATTAATGCTGTGCTCACATGAGGCCAAATTTACATGAGCAACGATCCTGCCTTTTTTGGTTTAGTGGATACAACCAGAGTTTTAAATGGTTGGATTTTTTCTTTGCATTTGTGAACAATGATGCAAAACAGGAATCTCTGAAATAAAAAATGTAACGAAAACTGTTTTTAACATCTACTTCATACATTTTTCCACATTTAAACCATTTCGGGTTTTTCGACTTATCAAACTTTATGTATAAGTAAATAAAATCTTGTATTGCAATATGTCTGTAGTTGTGATGACTTTTGGTTGTGTATTTATTATTGGCTTTGTGTCTTGTGTCGAATTTTAAACTGTTTTTTTCATACATTTGCATAGTTTTTTTTTTCAGAAGTAGCAATTCTAATTCTGTTGAAATGCTTTCTTGTACAATGACAATAATGTCTTTCTTTTCTATTCTATTATTTAAGAAGCTAAAAACGCAATCAAAGCCTTAGGGTGTGATTTCACACAACCTGGCAACCAAACACTTGTTCTTTTTAATAGCTTATACTTTATATATAATACCATAATAAATAGTTGATAACTGATATTTGAGCATTAACAAAACAATTGACTCCAGTTTATAGGCTATTTATAAAGCAGGATTCATCACATAGTTGTGTTTTCTATTCATTTGGTCTGGACGTTTACATGTATTATTTTTTGAAAGTGAAGTTTACATTGTCAGCAAACTTGCAGTGAAAAGCTGTTTTTCAAAGTTTGAGACTGTTGATTGTCCACTTACAGAGCGTGATGCTGAAACTGTGATCAATATGCTAATCGATGGCTGAGTGAACAGTCAACCTATCCAAACAAACACTGATATGGTAATTTGTGCTGCTACTGTGATCAATGCCCCTGATAAAAGGTAAAAACAACCCCACCAAGTTTGAAATTCGGATTTGCTTTTAATCTGCTGATGGAGCATTTGATCTATTGATCGATCAGTCCTAGATGAACCAGTCAGACTGAGTATCAGACGTTAAATGATCAGCTGATCTTTTCTGAGTTTTGCTGATGCTGCAGTGGATGTATCTGCCCTGATTTAACAGTTATTTACAAACTCATTACAAATCACCCACAACATATACAGCTAATCTGGTGCAGTGCTTTATTTCCTAAACCTTATCAAAGACACTGATTGATCTGATCAGCTACCACAGGATATCACACACTTCCAAGACAGGGTGCAATTGTGTGATATGTAACAAAAGTACCAAAGAATTAATTATGTAAAAAAAAAAAAGACCTCAACACTTCCACACAGTATTATTCTCCATGTGGATCTGAGTATAACATGTTTGCTGTCATAAAATCAAAAAAAAAAATTGTTGAACTGTGTTGCATATTTAGCCAACTTGCAATTTTCAATTTGTTTTAACTCCACCTTGTGGTGTCAGAGGAAAAGCACGTGAAGGACAAACTAGAGGGGCTTTCAGAGAGCATACCCCTCCACCAACAGTCCCCGAATGAAACCACTAGACTAGACACTTTACAAACAACAATAACTGTACATGTTGCACAAGTCCTCCTGCTTATAGTATATTTTGTTTGCTTATAGTATTTTTTTTATCTTTTGCTTAGAGTATACTTTTTTATTTTATTTTTACATACATTTTTTGTTTTTGTTTATAATTGCACAAACACACCACAGCAAATTCCATGTATGTGCAATAAAACCCGATTCTGATTAAATTCTCTGGATCCAGATCTTTATTTGATTCTGCCCCAAATTACACACACTCATAAATATATTTCCCTCTCTCGTCAAGATCCATGAATTATTCTCTGAAAACGGAAATGTGGAAGGAAGTGAAAAAAATCATTGTATCCGCCAATTGATACAGATCCAGTTCCTTTCTGACCCTGATGTCACATCCGTCCACCAAGTATCGCGGAAATCTGGCAAGTATAGTTTGTGTAATCCTGCTAAATAACAGACAAACAAATAAACAGACTGACAAACAAATGCATACGAAAACATCTCCTTGGTAGAGGTAATAACCACTAATACACATATAAAACAATATTGTTCATTGCTCATTCAAAACTGTATTAAAATATTTGGTATCGCAGGGCTTTGCTCAAACACAGTGCAACATGTCAGAAAACAGAAAAAACGTAGAAAAATCCACAGAATTGTAATATTAAATAAAAATTCTTTCAGTCCTAACAAATGTTATACGATCCCGAGCTTTTAACACGATTGCACAGTCGCAGATAAATCTTAACTGGTCTGATCAGTGTTTGATATTTACATAGAGTTCATATTCTCCAGCAAACACACCAACAGTGATTTCTGTCCCTGGAATTGTGAAGTGCTTTATGGTGGTTACACACAGTCCAGTGTCAGACTCCTCTTATCAGTGCAGTTCACCTACGGCCAGGAAACAGAGTAAGAGCAGGAGCAGCAGCGTCTGTATGGAGCCTTTTGTTTCTGTTGCTGGGGAAAGGAAACATGTTGAGAGGGAAGTCAGAGACAGGAGGCATTTCCGCTTCAATACAAATTTGTTTAAGAAAATCACCCTTAATATAATTGTAATGGAAGCTATTTAATGTAATAATGTGTGTTTTAAATTCCCTCAGACAATCTGAAGTTTCAGATTAGGTGGTACAGTGTTACATCAAATTCATTCAGAATTGAACTGACAATAATTATTAATAATATGTAATGTTTGGGTGCTTACCATGTGAGGAGTTTTCTGGAAAAGAAAAAGACATAAAGTGAGATGTTTGACAAATCCTCTTTAACTGTTCATTTCCATTCACACACACACACACACACACAGGCATACGCACCTTCGATGGTGAAGGTGGTCTCCATGCCGGCGTGGATGTGATCAGTCACATGACAGTGGAGCAACCAAGTCCCTGGGATCCCGGCCACCATCTCCACAGTCTGGAAGGTCCCGGGGAAGAGGTCAAAGACGTCTGCACGGTGGACGCGGTCCGTCTGACACACACACACACACACACACACACACACACACACACACACACACACACACACACACACACACACACACACACACACACACACACACACACACACACACACACACACACACACACACACACACACACAAATACATGCACACACACGGTGCGTACAGTACAACAAAAGGGAACAAAAAAGAGGAAATAAACACTTTCTGAGTGAGCAGATGAGGAAATACCAAAGTGATTTCAGAAAGTCGAGACATTGACAAGACCGAGCTTGTCTGCCTTCTAGTGCCATCCGACCTCTGCAGCCCTTCACTGGTTACCAGTGGCTACCCACATCCGCTTCAAGACAGTAGTACTTGCGTACAGTGCTGGGAACGGATCGGGCCCAGTCTACATCCAGGACATGGTTAAACCTTACACCCCAGTCTGTCCACTCCGCTCTGCATCGGCCAATCGACTTGCTGCTCCCTCACTGTGAGTTAGTCACTCAACAAAATCACGACTCTTTGCTGTCCTGGCTCCCAAATGGTGGAACAAGATCCCCATTGACAGCTGGACAGCAGAAAGTCTACACATCTTCCGCCACAGACTAAAAACACATCTCTTCCGACAACACCTTGGTTAAGATGATGATGTCTAATAACCATCATCAACTCTGGTGTTTATACAAAAAAAAATATATATCACATCAGCTAAATGATTTGATATGTAATGTAGAAGTCATTATTATCATTGTTGCAGCCCCACTCCCAGATAAAACCAGTGGTATTTGTTTATAAATAATATTGCCTCACACTCTTTTATTAAAAGAAAATAATAATAATCCTTTTTCGTTGGTGTTGTAAGTTACCTTGTAGGTGAAAGTCTCAGCGTGGAAGTGAACGGTGTGCATGTCCACTTCGTTGCCCATTCCCAGTAGATACCAGTCGACCTTCTGGCCCTGCATCATCACCAGTCCATGGAGGTTACCGTACAGCTTACCATTGATCCCTTCAATATACACATTCAATTATAGAGATTAACACACACTCACATCATCAGACAGAGAATCACACGCAAACAATTTTCAGAAAGGAAAACCAGTATCACAGATCTTCCTTTTACATGTTGACACCAATCGCAACTGGAGTGTGGCTAGCCGACCCAAGCCCACTGGGAGCCATCAACCAAGTTCAGACAAAAGATTTGAAATCAGATCACGTTGGCTGGGTTATCCATTTGATTTTTGACACTACACATGTCTGTAATCCGGGAAAACATCAGATTTGGTTTGGTTTCGGACACAAAACAGAGGTTTGGGTCGAGCTAGGTTAGTTTTGTCTCAAATAGGAGCAGCACTCATAATTTCTCATGAAAATCCATAAATCTTCATTTTTATAATAGATTAGATGGTTCTTTTTACACCCCCTCCTCCTTTTTCTTATCTCTCACCGTGCATTTTGTTACTTTCTTCAAAGTCATCGTCGTACGTGACGGCATCGGGCTCGATGCCGAGGTACGTCCTGATGTTGTCGTCCAAGTACCAGGACTGGTTTTCATCATGCACCATAAAGAGCAGAGCAAACTCCTTCTCCACGTCACCCCTCTGTCTGTCGGGCCCCCCCTCGCCGCGCCGCAGAGTCCCGGGCCTGCATATCACCAGAGGCCCCAAAAGACCACTGTACAGATCCTGAACATAAACAAAGGAAGCTGCTCTGTCACAAGCATGCAGTAAATCTTCTACCCAAAGAAGAAAACACTTCCTTACAACAGCAACACGGTGAATCATGATGTGACTGTGATTGTCTACAGAGTGTATGTACCTTAATGAAATCAACATTGGAGTAGTAGGCGAAAGAGATGCAGTTAGGATCCGAGGCCCCTGGACCAGATCTTACAGGAACATCCCAGGTCAACTCGAGTATGTGACCTGAAGACAAGAGAACACAGGACAAACAAAAGTCAATCCAACTTTTGTAAGAAAACTTTGAACTTAACTTATTTTATTCCAATTTTACTCTCACCAGGTTTGACAGGAATGTGCGCGCCACTGGCTCTGACTCCATGTGCACCAATCGAGTATTCACGACTGGCTTTGTTCTTGAATGAGATCACGATCTGCTCTCCCACTTCTGCTTTGATTATTGGTCCTACAGGGGACGAGAGAACACACGTTGTCTTCAGCGTTTTCTGTCTTTTCCACCAAACAACACAAAGTGCAGCTGAATTTACCCATAATTTCCAGGTGCTGTTGACTGGGCAGCCGTTTCTTCTGAACCCTGAAGGTGTCGTCTGTGTATTCTCTGTACACCACCTTCTTATAGCGTGATCCAATACTGTTCGTCCCTTTCTCCACAAAAGTGCTGCCTGGACTGGGAGACATGTGCCAATTTGCTCCCATTAACAAACAGCAATAAGTAATGCTACTAATCACATGCTCCGGCTCTGACACTGAAATGCATCATCCTACAATTATCATGCTCGTACACACACACACACACACACACACAGACACACACACACACACAGACACAGACACACACACACACACACACACACACACACACACACACACACACACACACACACACACACACACACACACACACACACATCGATCATTGACAATTACCTGTCCCCTGATGTGACCTGGTGCTTCTCCAGCTCCCAGGTTCTCTCGGGTGAGTAATCCCACTCGATTTCTTCAGCACTGATGAAATACTCCACAATCTTAGTTGGCTGTGTGTGGGTGTGGGTGTGGTTGTGTGTGTGCTTCACTTGACGTCTTGGGCAATAGTCGACTCTGTACTGCTGCCTCATGCCAGCTGAGTAGTGGTCAGTCACTCTGCAGCTCACTTCATACACACCTGACAGAGGAATGGAAAGAGGTGAAGGTAAGGTAAGATAGGGTAAGATAAGGTAAGATATAGAAAAAAGGCAAAATATGCTTTCAATGACACGATACGACATAACAAGATAATGCCTCTTTTTTTAATTAAAGGAGACGCTGATGCAATTTTGAACATTTTAACCTAGTTAATTTTTGTGGGAAAAACAAAGATAAATGTTTATTAAAGGCAGGTTTCTTTTTTTTTTAACTACTCTAACATTCAGCATATTTGACTAGTTTACAGCATCCACAAGGACACGTTGACACTTAATCTGTTTCTGTCTCCGGATTTGTTTTTGAGGTTTGCGAGAGCAGACGTCATTCGAATGGGAGAAAGAACATTCCACCAACCCAAACAGCCAACAAACATCCCATGAATCATATAAATTCAACAGAAAGCTTTGAACTGTTTGCATAGTGGTTATTGATGATTCCCGTTGTTAAGTGTTGGGTTTGGTGTGGCAGTCAGAGGACACATGGCATATGAAGGAGGAAATGTGCTTTGAGTGAATGTGAAGAGTAATATGACTGACCAGGGGTGTTGGGCTGCATGGAGACACTGGCAGTGGTGTGAGGGAACAGGTTGACAGTGTCACGTGTTGTGCTCTGCTTGTTGAAGGTGTTCCCTTCAAAATAAACACCATGGATGTCCACCTCTGTGCCCAGCCCGAAGGTGTACCACCAAACTTTGTCCCCGGCGCACATCTCAAGTCCGGCAAGGTTCCCGTACATGCGTCCGTTCACAGCTTTAAATGATCGAGAATATTTAAACAGGAAAACACACATCAAAAGTAGGAACTGTACTGAAATTATCGTACTAATGGTATGAGAGCTACTATAAGAAATATTTAAATGAGATAAAACGACACACTCTTAGCCAAACACACTGTTTACCGTGCATATTATTGCTCTCGATGAAGTCCTCATCATCTATATCTGACTCGTTTCTGCCAAATCTCTGAATATTCTCCTCCAAGTACCAGCTCATGTTTTCATCCATGATAGAAAAGAGCAGGAAGAACTCCTTGTCCACATCTTTCTATGAAGCAACGCACAAACAGAGGTGACAATAAGGACACTGCCGCAGCTGCAGGTAACAGCACGAAAACTAAAAACGTATCAAGATGTTTTAGACTCTTAAACGCATCTTTGAACATGCAAACATCAACGACTATATTGTCTTCTCGGCCTCATTATTTTATCTGCAAAGGCACAAATACTTGGTGGCCCTGAGGTGTAAGACAACGGTCAAATCACAAAACAACAAATAAGAAAAGCACAAAGGGACGTCTGTCGGGACGGTATGTTTTTAACAGGAAAGAAATGCTGACAAAACGTGTTTGGTGATTTGTTGTCGCCTTTTGTGTTTTGCCTTCGTGTTAGAAGGAGGCACTTCAGGGCCACCATACAAATCGCCTGACAACGATGATTAAAGTTTTATTTAATCTCATTTTATGTAAGTCGCGCTGTAACAATTATTCCATTAATCAATCCTTGTCAATCCATGATTCAATAAATCAATTAAAAGCAAACATTTGTGGGTTGAATATTATTTAAAAAGGGGATTTCTGTCTCTGCATGAGATATTTCGTTAAAGGGAAAATAAATAAGCACCCGGGTTCCATTCTCCGTCAGCGCTCCTCTCTTACACACGAGCAGAGGTCCCACGAGCCCAGAGTTGGTGTCCAGTGCGGGATCAGTGGCGGAGTAGTACAGGTAGGGGATACAGAGGGAGTCAGATGGAGACGGACCCTCGAGGACCTGCCAGGTGTAGACGAAGCGCTCGCCTGGGCCAACGTGGGAGCCGGGCTTGTCAACACCTACAGTACAACAAAGTCCTGCGATTATCCGATCTGGTATCACTTCAGTCATTTGTTAATCCCCACACATATGAATCAAAGACGCTGCTCACATTACCAGTGACCTTGATTCTTTCAGAGAGCATTAAGTTTGTACTGTGGTCACACAGCAAACAAAAAACTATATAACCAATAAAACTTGCACAGAGAAAATGGTGCTGCGGATCTGAATGTATTCTGTTTGCCTAAAAACAATAAGAGCTATATCACTCCTACAATTCACTATACAAACAAGGTTAAATTAAGGCGCCAGTTGGTATCGCATTAAAAGTTTGTGTCTGCAAATTGAGCCTGGCAACAGTTTTCATATTTCAATTTGTGGTATTCTGAAATTCAAACATATTTCATTGCAATACAGCTCGTGAATTCTTTATTTTTTGAGTCTTTTGGAGTTTTTTGCTCAAACTTAATAAAAGTATTAGTCGATCCCTCATTAGAGGCACAGAAAGGGAAATTTAATCCAGTCTTAAGGTAGTATTCAGATGCTAATGTCTGAACTTTTCAATTATCGGCGGCAGCATAATTTGTATTGATCCACTCCCCTTGTTATCACTCAATTTGAGTCCTGATATCTAACAATTATATCACAGTTTCTTGGTTGTGAAATAAGAATCTGTGGCTGCCTCCTCACCGTCCTCATAGCTGCTTCCCTGGGAGAGTTTGTCATAGTGCACGCCGTGAGGCTGGATGCTGTAATTTCTATCAGCCTTGTTCATGAACGTCACTCTGATAGTGTCTCCTTCCTCTGCCCTCAGGACTGGACCTGGACAAATAGAACAAAAAGATTACTGGAACTAGAAAAAGGCGAAAGACGAGCAGAGATCTGTTTTTGCCAAATCTGGAACGCCTTACCAAGGATTCCTAAATGTCCAGGATCAGGGGATTTTACAACGGTGAAGGTATTGTCTGTGTACTCCTTGTAGATCACTTTCACGTATTTACCACCGAGCCTCCCACCGTCTCTGCCAAAAAACATCTCTGATGCTCTGAGAGAGAGACGGAGGGGAGGGGGGAGACAGAGAAGAGGCAACACCGGTTTGGTCTGGATGAATCAGCAGCGTGACAGTGGAACTGAACAGTCAGAGAGGCTTTCACTGTGTTAGGTCAGGGAACAGTAACGTAAACAATTGTGTCCCTGATAGGATACTCCCCTGAGCAGGACTTTAGAATGACTCACTTTTTGATGGTCTCTATTTAGACTGGGTTTGGATTTGCAATTTGATTGCAATGGACTTCTAACTTATCATTTCCTGTTTTGCTTTGTAGTTCTTATCTTACATGCCCCTTACTTCTTTTAACTTCCTGTCTTTGTCCTGTTTGTTTATCCACATCACATTGCTAGGGAACACTGGTCATTTCTCTTTAATGAAGTCTGCAGAAATGCTGAAGTACGGAAAGTGTGCATAAAGGGCTCGGAGAGTCTGCGAGAAAGCCCTCAGACAGCTGAAGATATCACAGTGGGACAGCTCTGAGTCCTCACTTACTCTATACTATAAGCCCATCTGTTTGAAAAACACATTATCTTTTCCGCACTTCCTGCCTTGTGCTCTGTTTGTACATCCTGTAAGCTTGACAAATCACAACAACTATCAACACTGTTTATGATGGGCACATCAAAACTGCCTCACCACAGGAAGGATCAGCACTTGTACTTTCTACATGTAAACTATCCATCTGTGACATTTCAGACTTCTGCTCTAATTATATATGCAGCTGCCTGGCTGTAAAGCACATATCTCATTCCACATTAGGTGCTTTGAGACATGTTATAGTTTTATTACAGCTGTAAAGTGATTTGCATCATAGAAGTGGTTTAGGACTGGATATTAGGCGGACTGACTGTGATGAACAGACCAGATGAGGCAATAAAACAAGCACGGATGTGGCCCCCAATAATCGAAATAGTTTGGAGAAAGCTGGCATGGATCACTGTGTTTGATGCAGAATTCATGAAGTGCATTGGGCTGGATAATGATTCACCCCTTACTCAGCAGTGACCCTGTGTGTTATCATTAATTACAGTAGGTTGAACTCTCCAGTCCAGTGTGTTGCTCACGTCTGCCCACCTGTCGGCCTCGGTGAGGGACACGTTGTTGATCAGGTCCTTTTCAGAGGGAGCATAGCTCCACAGGACCTTTTCTGCTGCCAGGTAGAAATTCCTCACAATGCCGCCCGCCGCTGCAGTGCTGGCCTCACTGTCACATGACTTCACTTCATAAAAGGCCTGCATCCCGGCTGCAACAGATGAAGAGACATGCACAAAAATATTACACAGACCAACTCTGGAGGTTCAGATTTAACGATACATCAATAATAAATACTCCGTTCAGTTTACACTCTCAACGCCCTTATCTTGTAGCTGTCGTCATATTAAAGAGAGGTCAAGATCTGAAATATGCAAAACTACCAGAGGTGTGGTTGGAGGGTAAATAACACTTTCTTTGAACAACACAGGAATAAGAATAACACATTATATAAAGCCTGGTATGATACAAAGGAATTATTTTACAATTATTCATAGTATGTTCATAGCAAATAAGATAAGATAGACTTTGGTCCTGGCGTCTTTTGAAATACAAGCTTTAAGACTCGTTACATCACACACTGACATAATGGCCTTGACTATACCTCACAAAAACGCATTCTCCCCCTGTCAGCAACTCAGTAAGTCTCGGTGCAAAGAGGTGAAAGGTCAGGAGCCCTACCCTGCAGGTGGTCATTAACCTGGCAGGTCAGCAGCCACTTCCCTCTTGCTCTCGGGACCATTTCAGCGGTAGCAAACGTGGCGGGGAACAGGCTGAGGACGTCTGTGCGGTGGCCACGGTCGAGCAACGTGTTCCCATGGAAAAAGGCTGAGTGAATGTCAACTTCGTTGCCCATGCCGAACAAATGCCAGGCTACTGCACGGTCCTGGCACAATTTGATCCCGGGCAAGTTACCAAACATGTAGCCGTTAATGGCTGTAACACAGAGAAACACACAGAGTGAGGTCAGAGGAAGGAACAAAGAGACCTTCTTTTATAGCATAGTGAAAATGAGGTTTGCGATCATATTTGAAAGACACACCGTGCATCAGGTTTGACTCCTTGAAGTCTTCGTCGTCTTCGACTCCATCTGGATCAGAGAGGCTCTGAATGTTGTCCTCCAGGTACCAGCTCAGGTTCTCGTCCACTATGTAGAACATCAAGAAGACGTCCTGGTCCACATCATTGCGGGCTGAGTCTGTGACAGATTCTGGCTTTGTCTCCTTCAAGGTTCCTGCGCTCATACAAAAACATGCAACATAGGTCCTGTGCAGACTTGGTGTTCAAGTGCTCAGCTTCAAGTACATGTGTTTAAACCTGGCTCTAAAATGTGTCCTAAATATGACTCCTGTGATCACTTGTGATCACATCTCACTTCCCTGCTCTATATGAGAATAATCACTAACGTCACTGGTGTTCACAAAGATCAAATTATGTTGTTTTACCCGGTCTGAGTTTACAGATGTGTCCGATGTCACTGTGTTTGTGTGGTGTTGTGTGTGTAGGTGTGTTTGAGTGTGTGTGTTTGTGTATAACGGCACGGGCGAGCAAGCAAGAGAGAGAGAGAGGAGTCGGGAGGGGCTGAATCAATGTTCATACTGTGGCGGTGGCTACAAACAAATCGACATATGGTCACTGAGAAGCATAAAAAATAAGTTTGGTTCACGGTGCACTGTAGTGGGTCCTGATGCATTTGTGTTCACACATGTGTCGCAGAGCACTTCTAAATGTGGTTTTAATGATCGGATCTCAGTACGGATTTGAGTGTGTTCAGACCTTTACCTAAGATAACACTGAACACTTGGGATGGGATAACTCTGGATAGATGTTAATATAAGGTCTGAACTGGGTCATAGATGTAGCAAAATGCAGGACAGGGTTAAGATATTATATATTAATGTAGCCAAACACTGATAGAGGCATATTTCATCTTTCCTCGCCTCTGGTCTCCCAACATCTTTGTTTTAGACAGGTTCAAAAAGGCCCTTGGTGACTGTAACTATGACTAAGGAAAACAGAAATCATTTTCATTTGCAAGTGATCACATATCTTCATACCTTTCTTGCATGTGAGCAGAGCCCCGATAAGTCCAGAGGCAATGTCCATAGGGGCGTCTACGTGAGAGTGGTAGACCCAGGTCAGGCAGTTAGCATCATCATCCGTAGGGGCAAATTCTGGCCTGACCTCCCAGCGGTAGGTGTAGCTGCCTCCTGGAGGAACGGAGTCATCCTCCTTTAACCTGCTTGACGTCCCATCTGGATAGAGTGCCCCTGGTGGGAATGTACAAGATGTTTATGTTGAGATTTTTCTGTTTAGAGAGCAGCTCTGCTGCTCTGATTTCATTGTTATGTCAGTAGAACAACATCTAAATGGTAAGGGTTAGGGTTTAAAACGTGATATGGAAGAATTTAGAAAATAATATGCCTGAAACAAATGATTCTAACAGGTTTATACTATATGCTTCAGTTGTTCAGCTTTACAAATCATGTTCATATCCACTTCTTCTCTATCTCTGTTCAGCTTTCAGCCTCCACGTGTGTGTGATCTATATACACATAAACATCTCAGTCTTAGTCATGGGCACACTGACCTCTGTACCCATATGCACTCGTGATGAGAAATAATTAAGGACACACTTATCTGATTTCAAAGTTTTATGTGTGTCGTCACCACTGCGCCCTTCAGAGTCAATAGGCCCACAACTCTCCCCCTTCTTGTACAAGATGCTGTTTATTAAAACTATTTGACTCAACAGCTGGTTACAGTTTATCTGAGCTCATGTGCCTCATAGACAGACACAACAGGCTCCTGCTTGCATTCTGTTGAAAGAGGAAACACCAAATTTTACTTTCACTTCCGCGTTCTTGGAAGACTATCGAAATTCCTGAACCATGATGTATACTATCAAATGGGTGGGGGATGGGGGCTTTGTTACATAACAACGAGCTGCAAAGGTCAGAACACTTGAGAGATGTTTTGACAAGAGGCCACATCTTCCATGTAGGTCACTGAGTTATTGCAGTTGCCATGTCACTTTCTGCACATGGCCACAACATGCCATATTTACACACCAGCATTACACAAAGCCACAGCTTTTGTGTAAAAAAACAGAGAGAAGAGATTATATCTATTCAAGCTAAATATGCAACCAATGTTAATATTTCATGATGGAGTCTGTGTGGTCAAATTGTCCCACTGTCTAAAGTATTGCCATAACTTTGAAGACCAAATCTCTTGACAATGGCTCACATATTGCATTATATTTTTAAACTAAGGGCACGTCTCTACCAAGGCCTAACAGTTGCCTTATGAAACCACATTTAAATTCACTAGATCTGTATCTTTACAGTATTTGGATCGGCACCAAATTTCCCACACTCATAGATATCAGTCCTATTAATATACATAATTGTTTCAACAAGATCCATGAATTATTCGTTGGTGAATTGGTGAAAATGTCAACAAACGCCCTATTTTACAATGTTAAAAAATCCTGGTTCTGCCCCCTGATACTGGGTCTGCACCAAAATCTAATGGCTTCTTTCCTGACCCATACTGCATCCTTCAAGTTTCGTGGTAATCCATCAGGTAGTTATTTCTGGTCCTCCTAACTAACAGACAAATAAACACGGACAAAAACATAACCTCCTTGGCTGATGTAAAAATGATGTAATGTATATATATGTATATAAATACATATAAATATATAAATATAAATATATGTAATGTAAAGTGTAACTTATTAATTTAGTGTCTTTCTGTGTGTAAATACAATATGTGCATTTCTATGATCACATGTACTGTATTATATTGTGTAACACTCTACCCTCTGATTTCTTATCATAGAAGACTCCATGGGGATGCATAGAATAGCCCCTGGATGCAAAGTTCTTCAGGTGGACCGTGATAACGTCATCGACCTCCGCGCGCAGTATTGGCCCCAGGAAGCCCAACCACTCAGGGCGGGGAGCCTGTGTGCTGTATGTAGCGTCCGTGTACTGCCGGAACATGGCCTTCTTATAAACACTGCCCATTCGGTGGGGTCCTCTTTCCAGGAACACAGCCGCATGCCTGAGATTGAGACAGAAAAACATGGGAGATACAGACACAGCAGGGGATTCACACACAGAGGAGAGTGTGTAGGAGGTGGAGGAGAAAGAGATGGCAACAAATCCTGTTTCAGTTTGCACATCTTAAAGTATTATAGAACATTCTCAAAACAGGATTGCACAATGGCACACACTTCTATCTCACTGTCATGATACAATCATATTTTTGCAACAAGCACAGATATGTGTAAGGAATGTTAAAGCACAAGTTGAAACACATCTATTAGGGCTAGATTATATCTGCATACACCGTCACAGCAATGCAACTGCCTACTTTGTGTCAAGATACAAACGGCATGCCTGTGACCAACTATACAACAATAAATATTTAATATAAAAAAAACAATTACCTGTATAAAAAAGTAGTGAAGTATAAATATAGCAAAATGTGTGATACCACTGTGGAGCACTGAGCTTTCACAAAAGTCTCTGATTACCTCCACTGAGGAGGTACTCTTCACTGCTGTCCGTTGGTTTATTTGTTTGTTTGTGAGCCGGAATACGCAAAAATTACTCAACTGATTTCTAACAAACTTGGTGGAAGGATTGGACATGGGCCAAGGAAGAACTCATTACACTTTGGTTCAAATCTGGAAAAAGTGGTAGATGGCATATTTATTTGTCACTTGTATTTTTGAAAATGTTTTGCCAATTTACCTGGGAGCCATGGATCAGACACATTTAGGGGACTGATATCTTTAAGTGTGTGCAATTTGGTGCGGCTTGGTTGAAATTAAGGGGATTGTTAGAAGGTATTGGCTCTATTAAATTCTATTTTACCTTTTGAATTCTTTACTGTCTTTGTCCATAACTAATGAAAATTCACATCAAACCGCACATGAGCAGGTCACAAAGCTCTTCACACTATAATCCTGCAGAACAAATTGTATCTCTCCAGCAACTGGACTTGTCACTATTGTGATTACATGTTTCTCTTAGTTAATGACCCGTTACAAGAGCTGCGGCAAACACATTTTTGCTACTGCACATCCAGGACATAGTCAAGACAACAAGGATGGAAAGCATAATGTTAAGTCGATCCATGCATGGGTCGTACTTTGCTGACAATCTAAAAGGGGGTTTTACTAAGCCCCTGGTTGGAGAAATTGTGTGCTCATGATCAACCACCCTCCCTCACAGGAGTGAGTCAGGAAAACTCCAGCATTACGTAAGGATGTAAAGCTTATGTTGCTTCGTGTTCTCTCTAAGAAGAGGAGGCAAACTGGAATAATCAAAGCGCGATTAGAAAAATCATGATTATGATTGAAAGAGGGCTGTAGTCCACGTGTTTGTCAGGTCCGTGAAAAGAAGCCTTGTCATCTCTTCTTTACAAATTACATTTTCCATCTGAATCCAAAAATGGACTTTAAATTACAGGAAAATCAAAGCAGTACATGATTTTCCATAGTGTTCTGAGAGTCTTTTAAACTAGGGATCATTATGAAAACAACAAATAAAACATCCCTCAATCTACCATCTGAACTCCAAATGGCTATATGTGATTTACAGGCCGGAGGAACACAGCTGCCAGCCACGTTAATAGTATTATTTCTGGGCTCAGCTTTCCATCTAAAACTTAAAGGCAACGTACATTAAATGTTCCTAATCACCAGGTTGGAGGCATTCAGAAAATCCTCAAAGTCCAGACTTTGCACCCTTTTACATCTTTCTGTTGATGCACCTACTTTGTAAAACGTAACAGTATTGATGTGCCTGATGAAAACTTTTCTCTGATTTATATGGGAAGCAGATGTTTTGCGTGCCCTGGTTTATCTAGCTGCTGATCGCAGGAAGGAGAGCAGACATTTACTGTTAGTCACCATCCTCTGTAAATAACAGACGGTCAGTTAAGCACCCAACAATCCCCTGCGAAGTCTAGACACGGACAAGACGACTTAGTGCAGAACTTTTTCATTTAAAACTTATTGTACTCTTTGTGTTAATAGTAGGGATCTTTCAGCACTTACATCACTTCAGATGTGTCAGTAATATCAACACCTCACATGTCAATTTCACGTGTATGATTAAATGAGTAAATGATAACACAAATTCAATTACTTGACACAAAAAAAAGCAAGATTATAGAGAAACTTGAAGTTGATTATAATGATGCTATGAGACTACTACACAAGAGACTGAGATGATGTAGTGCGAGTGAAATGTTTGTCGCTGCAGGATTATATACTTTCAAATCTGTCCTAAGAAATCTCATGTGTACATTTATTTGCAGCTCAGTGACTCTGAAAATGAAATAATCCCTGTTCTATGAAATATGTAGTAATACTGCAAACTACCAAGCCCAGCTGTGGATACATTGGTATAGTTGTTAGTGAATATTGAATATGTTAATAATAATGAATCACATTTTCTTCTGTATTAAGACTATCACATGTGGTGTTTGTTTAAAATGCAGAAATGTTCTGATAAACCGATTTTGGAGGGATTAGAATAGTATAGTATAATGCAGTAGAATATAAAGTAGTATAGTAGGCTATAATATAGTATTGTATCATATAGTATAGTAGTCTATGGTACAGTATATACTATTATATGATGCATAGCATGACACACTAACATAAATCTAAATCAATCAATCAATCAATCATATGCTTATATAAATCTTTTTAGCGCCTTTGATTGTATTTTATTCTGGACCCTGAATCTGAATAATAACATCAACGTCATATCAGTGTGTCACAACTCACTCGTCATTTCCGATTTGTTCCCCGTTGAGCAGATTTTTGCCACTTGGAGCATAGTCCCACGTTTCCTCAATGATCCCCACATAGTAAACTCTGTCCCGGCTGCGCGTCCCTCCCGCCCCGGAGGGCAGGAGCGACAACATCAACAACAAACAACCCGCAAACAGCCTCAAAGTCTGGGCCATGGTGCACAGGGTCGCTCCTCTTACTAGTCCCGCGGCAGAGCTGTGCAGACGGATAGGGAAGTGGAGAGCACCCGTGTCTCCTCCATGTACGCACACAGTCACTCTTGCTGCTGCTGCCGCTGCTGCTGCTGCTGCTGAAGTTCTTGTGAAAGTGTGCGAAGGGGGGAAACAGTTGGTCTATTCAGCATTAGTGAGCACCTCCTCCTCCTCTTCCTCCTCCTCCTCCTTCTGTGGTATCCGCCATCAGACGTGCACGGATGATGATAATAACCACTCAATGTTCTCCCGTTAATTACCAGTGATTGAAATCTCCTACTGGGAAATTAAGGTAATTAATCTACTTATACTGAAATGCAGACTCAAGCAGCGTGGATTGTCTCAATTGGCTGTCAATTTTCCAGAGGTGATGAATAAGCACGTTTCTCAGCTGGTGCGAGTGCACTTAAGAGAACTGTGCGGGATGATAATGACACACTGCAATTTAAAAAAAAACCTATTATGGCCTGCAATTATGATGTGATTTTCTCGTTCTGATTATTAAATCTTTCAACCTCATCACTTTCTGATAAGTCAAAGAAGAAATGCCTTTAAGTCATAAAGTCAGTTATAAACCATTTATATGAACAACTTGGGTTGCCAGGTTGAGAAAGATCTACCTGGCTGATTGTAAATGTTTTTATACCATTAATAAATACATATGTATTTGTAGTTTTCACACTTTCTAATAAGTAAAATGGATTTTGGTCGAGATGCAGTGCCCTGTTGAAGGACGAGGAAGCGTCCAGTGGATTTTTACTCAATCTGGCAACAAAACAAGTTGCCATTACTGCTGGATTTATTTAACACCGAATAGAATAATTGGAGATAGCTTAAAAAACAAACCAAAACTTAATAAATTCCTTTACAATGTGATTTGTAAATTATCAAAATAAATCCCCTTGAGCCAAATTCATTAACATTCACATAGCAAGTAGCTGAGCTCTTTAAATTAAGTCGAGATATCTATTTTCGTAGTTGTAGAAATACTGCACAACCAGTGAAATAGACGTAATCTCAAACCAGCACCTCACACCTTGCATCTAAGGAGTGCAGAGGCTGACACCTGCTGACCAACTCTGAACAGTGCAGCAGTAGAGATCAAGCCGGGTGAACCGATGGCTCCACCTCTCATCTCTGAGCTTCCTTTTTCTAAAAAAAAACAAAATCAGACAATGGCTCAGTGGTGATATGATGCAAAAACCAACACTCTGTACTGTTTATACTGGAAATAAAGTCACAATGGCTTAAAAAAGTGTACTGTTATTACTCTGCTATGTGCTTGTAGGTCAACAGGGTCAATCCCTCCACTCGGGGGATGATTATGTTGTCTTTTGTCTTGTGGCTCCATTGTGACCACTGAAATCCAAGCCTGTAGAAACAGGGCCGTTTCAAGGGACTTTGAGTGCCCCAGGTTAAAGGGACCTGGGGGCCTCTACACAATGGGTTGTTGTTGGTGACTAATGTGATCAGCCATTCTCATGGGCCCCCTGTCAGTTCGGGGTAATCACCTACTTTGCCCACCCTGTTGGGACACCTCAGTGCGAAAGAATACACTGTTCCACAAGATCACGTGAGCTCTCATGTCATTTTCAGTCAGGCATCTGCTCAGTGATCCACTGTGGAATAGACACCTAGTGTCACCTCATTAATAGTTCACCTCAAACATTACGATATTCAGCTGGTTTAATCGAAGGATTCCCATGCTATCCTCGGGTATGTGTTTTTCTGCTGTTGATTTATTTTAGAGAGAAAACATGCTAAATTTGCTGCGTAATTATCTCGACAATCATATAAAAGAAACAAAATCATGCTGCTGTGTACATTCACACAATCCACACGTCTCCCTGCAGCGTTAACATCTTGCGTCACATTAAGCCTAAATTCAGATTGAGAGGTTTACGTATAAAGAAGTTCTAAGAACAAAGCTTATACATCATGTAACACAGCAACAAATCTCTAATATACTAATCTTTATAAATCTGGTTTCAATGAATACCCAAGTTACCCAAGTACCACTCTGTCTCTTCAGCCTAAATCTTGAGAAATGATTTTGGCGGAGCAAAAGCATTTGGACGGCTGAATCCAATTTCCAAGAATTAATTAGAAGTAAATTCAAACTTAATATCACAAAACATATTTTAAACAATTATTAGTGACAATTTAATCCCAGGATATAAATGCATTCTACACTTTTTTATGAACAAAACTTCTGTCTGTGTGACTGTTTTAAACCAGAAGATGGGGCCCTTGAGTATCTACAGACAGAAGTTTTATGAACAAAACTTCTGTCTGTGTGACTGTTTTAAACCAGAAGATGGGGCCCTTGAGTATCTACTCAACTTTATTATTCTATATGCAATTCTTTTTGACTCACAAACTGACATTTACAGCATTTATCTTAGACCTTGAATCAGCACTTAAATCAATACATTTATAAGGTAAAAAAAAGAGAATTAATATGGTGAATATCTACATTATTATTATTATTAATATTACTATTATAATAATTATCATTATTATTAATAATGATATTATTTTTCATGTATATATGACGTGTAAGGGCTATATAATATATATGTGTGTGTGTGCGCTTTAAATGTGTTGTCGTCGTAACCTTATTTCTGTGACTATATGTTGTTTTCAATAAAAGAAAGAAAAGGTTATTTATAAGTTTTAATTTAGAGAGGCTTGTTTTATAAGGGTCTTACAATGTTTTGCAGCAGTTTGTTTATAAATGTAATCATATAAATAAAAGTACTTATCCTGTTGCTATGCACCAAAGGTTCGGAACAAACTCCCACCACACACAAGACAAGCTACTTCTGTTGATAGTTTTAAGAAACAACTCACAATCTATTTCTATGATCTTGTTTTTAATCAATGAAATGTTTTTTTTTATTTTTATTTTTGACTTGTTTATAGACCTTTTGCTAGTTTTATGCTTTTATCCTAAGTCTTTGTTTTATTGCTAACGTGTTGTTATTGATCCAGCTTATTTTTAATGTCTTGCTGCATTTAATGTATGAAAGGTGCTGTATAAATGTAATGTATTATTATTATTATTATTATTATTATTATTATTATTATTATTATAAAACATTGCGGATAAAATAGTTTTCACTGTGATTTGAGTTTTGAACACAGGATCAGGATTTACTCCAGTAACCATTTTACGTCCAGCGCCGTGCGCGTTCACAGCTGTTCTGCGTGTCATCGCAGGCCTGGCAGTGAACGCGCACGCTGTGTGTACTGGGTGTTGTGGTCAGTGTTCAGACCTGCAGTCATGGGCGCTCTGAGCAAAATACCACACAACTGCTACGAGATCGGTCACACATGGAGCCCGTCGTGTGCGCAGGCTGCCGTGGACATAACCCGGGGGGCTCTGGAGGTCTCCTTCAAAATATACGCTCCTCTCTACCTGGTAGGTTTCACCCGCTGTTCTGAGACTTGTACACTCTGGGGCTAAAGTTAGCCAGCTAGCCAAGTAATGCTAACAACCTCTGCTAAACGTCATAAAGATTAGCTGCGGTGTCAACTAGCTTTCAGTCGGGGACTCACCGCACCTCGCGGGTTCGTTTCCGGGAGGTTTCAGGCTGTTCTGACACACAATTCATCCAGAACACGGGGCCTCCTCAAGAGGACTTTCTGCTGACTTCCAGAGAGGAAGTCTGGGTTCAGACTTCAGGAGAGTCCACCTGGGTGCTGACCTCGAGAGTGTCCGCCTGGGTGCTGACCTCAAGAGAGTCCAACTGGGTGCTGACCTCAAGAGAGTCCAACTGGGTGCTGACCTCAAGAGAGTCCAACTGGGTGCTGACCTCAAGAGAGTCCAACTGGGTGCTGACCTCAAGAGAGTCCAACTGGGTGCTGACCTCCACAGAGAGTATGCCTGGGTGCTGACTTCCAGAGAGTATGCCTGGGTGCTGACTTCCAGAGAGAGTCTGCCTGGGTGCTGACTTCCAGAGAGAGTCTGCCTGGGTGCTGACTTCCAGAGAGAGAGTCCACCTGGGTGCTGACTTCCAGAGAGGAGTCTGCCTGGGTGCTGACTTCCAGAGAGAGTCTGCCTGGGTGCTGACTTCCAGAGAGAGTCCACCTGGGTGCTGACTTCCAGAGAGGAGTCTGCCTGGGTGCTGACTTCCAGAGAGAGTCCGCCTGGGTGCTGACTTCCAGAGAGAGTCTGCCTGGGTGCTGACTTCCAGAGAGAGTCTGCCTGGGTGCTGACTGCCAGAGAGAGTCTGCCTGGGTGCTGACTTCCAGAGAGTATGCCTGGGTGCTGACTTCCAGAGAGTATGCCTGGGTGCTGACTTCCAGAGAGAGTCTGCCTGGGTGCTGACTTCCAGAGAGAGTCCACCTGGGTGCTGACCTCCAGAGAGAGTCCGCCTGGGTGCTGACTTCCAGAGAGAGTCTGCCTGGGTGCTGACTGCCAGAGAGAGTCTGCCTGGGTGCTGACTTCCAGAGAGTCTGCCTGGGTGCTGACTTCCAGAGAGTATGCCTGGGTGCTGACTTCCAGAGAGTATGCCTGGGTGCTGACTGCCAGAGAGAGTCTGCCTGGGTGCTGACTTCCAGAGAGAGTCCGCCTGGGTGCTGACTTCCAGAGAGAGTCCACCTGGGTGCTGACCTCCAGAGAGAGTCCACCTGGGTGCTGACTTCCAGAGAGGAGTCCGTCTGGGTGCTGACTTCCAGAGAGGAGTCCGTCTGGGTGCTGACCTCCAGAGAGGAGTCCACCTGGGTGCTGACTTCCAGAGAGAGTCCACCTGGGTGCTGACCTCCAGAGAGAGTCCACCTGGGTGCTGACCTCCAGAGAGAGTCCGTCTGGGTGCTGACTTCCAGAGAGGAGTCCACCTGGGTGCTGACCTCCAGAGAGAGTCCACCTGGGTGCTGACCTCCAGAGAGAGTCCGTCTGGGTGCTGACTTCCAGAGAGAGTCCGTCTGGGTGCTGACTTCCAGAGAGAGTCCACCTGGGTGCTGACCTCCAGAGAGAGTCCGTCTGGGTGCTGACCTCCAGAGAGAGTCTGTCTGGGTGCTGACTTCCAGAGAGGAGTCCACCTGGGTGCTGACCTCCAGAGAGAGTCCACCTGGGTGCTGACTTCCAGAGAGGAGTCCGTCTGGGTGCTGACCTCCAGAGAGGAGTCTTTCTGGGTGCATACACAACACATTTTTAAAAACTGGACAGTCTACATTTACACATAGAGTGATGCAGTGTGCAGATATGGACAGGGAAGTGTTTGTCAGAATCAAAAGCTCGATCAGTTTCTTAATCTTTCTTCTTTGTAGGTAATAATGATAATAGTATTAAAAACTTTATTTCTACAGCATTTGCATGCTTCACAAGTGTTGAGGAATTTTTAACCATCCTCACACATTACTGTATATGCCACTATAAATAATGTATATTATATTATATCTGTACAGGAGAATAGTGCCTGTCTAGTTCCACAGATACTCCCTTCTCTCTCTAAGCAGTACCCAAGGTCAGGTTGGACCGACCAGCAATGCATTTCAGTGTCTATGTCTAGGGACTTTCATATCTAACTCAGATGTGCCAGACAGAGAAGCACCAACTTCAACTCTCACCAACTCTTTTGCGTATTTTATCATACCTTAGGCTTAACTATCCAATAGGATGCGAACACCTACATATAACATAGAGAGTGACAGCAATTCTAGCCGTTCATGGATGTGCTGTTAGAATGGGTGACTCAAGTAGAGGGAGATATACTGGATCCTTGATGCATCAAGTCTACATTAAAATCTTCAGCATAAGACATCAGCTGAGTTCTCCTTTCACCAGCTTCCAGAAAACTTCCATAACAACAAGGAGAACAAAAAAAAACCCCCAGTTAAAATGAATAAAACAAATAAATCCCCAAAGCCATATAAAGAGAAAGACTTTTCAGGACGGCATTTAAACGGAGCTGTGTTAGGCAGCATCTGACTCCACATTATAAACCGTAGTAAATGTGTCAAAATGCTTTCGTCCACTTATCACTGTTTGTTCTTGCTTGGTATGAAAACGTTTTACTCTGTCCTGGAACAAGGCCTCCTTCACAGATTCCCCTTGTCCATGAGCTTTCAGTTTCTTGGCTGTTAGCTCACTCACTGCTGCCTGTGTATCGACTCTGTCGGACTGTGGTCATGTGAAAGCTGAAAGCTCTGATCATTCTATCCATTTGTCAGTATAGCTCAGTGGCTTATCTTTTACAGCACTCAAATGAAAATAAAGTTAAACAACTGATTGTGCATATCTCTTGAAAAGCCATGGTGCGGTGAAGAGGTCCAGAGATGAGCTGCTGTAAAACCCTTTATCAATTTACCTCTGTTGTCTGTAGCCTTTGAAAACATAAAAACTAAAAGAAATATGATAATAAACCAATAAAGAAGTGGATCAACTCCAGCACAGTCACCACCTTCAAACGTGAAGCTATTTCCCAAGTTGACATGAAAAGGCCTTCAATAGGAAACAGCCTGTAGTGGCAATCCAGGAATTCCCCCTGGAGCAAAAAGTAAATTCTTCCACAGAGGTGTGATACTGTCAAAACTTTAGAAGTATTTATACTAACACTACAGTGTGTTCTGAAGAGCTCAGGGTTACATCTCGAAGCAGTTGTCTGTGTTATGCAGATCATGTATATAGCACAAAGTTTAAGGTTAGCTAACACGTGAAATTCAGCTAAAGTTTGCTTAAAATTATGAAAGCTAACGATGTTAGCAGCTACTTCTCATAGAACAATCCTTCAGTGATGGGAGCTTGTAAAAACATGCAGTGTAATAATGTATTGGAAACCATCAAATGAGCTTCTTGCTGTGTTTTGTTTTGCAGCTTTCAAACCATCATCAGTTCAAGTGGGGAATGTAGTACATTTAAACAACTGTCCTCAAGTTTTCTAAAGCTGTGATTTGGAAACAAAATATGAAAACCAGTAATGCTCTATGTTTCACAGATTGCAGCGATTCTTAGGAGAAGGAAGAAGGACTACTATTTAAAAAGGCTTCTACCTGAGATCCTGTGGTCTACCTCTTTCCTCACTGCCAATGGAGGTCTCTACATTGTTTTCTTCTGCATCCTCAGGTTAGTGCATCCAATTGTAGGTCACACAGCTCAGCTAAGATGAACAGATTTTACATTACACGCATTTGGCGGACGCTTTTCTCCAAAGCGACTTACAATTAGTGCATTTGACATCTATGAGGGGGCAGATGAGGAAGACTGAGGATTGAACCGCCGACCTTCTGGTTGGAGGACGACCGCTCTACACCTCAGCCACAGCCTATCAATCAATTGAAATGTTTGTCATCAAAAAATAAGGAGCCAATGGGTTATCTAAACTTTGCAAAGCCAATTTAAAACCATATAAATCCTCTCTTTATCCACTATGTTTAGTAGATGGCAGTCCTCTTCTATACTGTCTTTGTTGCCTCAGTTGTATTGTTGTAACATTCTCACGAAACAAAGATGTAGTGTCTAGTAACAGAGTAAACTTCCGCTTCATGCTTTTGAGAATATTATTGCTCACAGTTGGTTGGTGTTGCGGTGTAAATCGTAAAGTTTTTTGTAAGCAGATCTGAGTGGAAGTGAGAGAAGGAAGTGCCTAGTGTTGTGTAAGTGTGTGTCTGATTGTGGTTAGGACTGGCAACTGCCCAAGCTCAACCAGTGAGAAGAGACACTGTGTAGGTCGGTGAGATCTCCGTATGGTCAGAAGAAGATATTTGTGACCTGATTCGATAATGAACAGACCTGCAAAGACAGACAGGCTTGTACCAAGTAGCAGGATGCACAATTCTATTACAGTCTTCAATGTTAAAGGCAAGAGTGCATAACCAGTGCATGCATACATTTCTACGCAGCCAAACTTTTCACCAAGGCCACTGAGTGTTTACATGGTGTGGCGATCACAGAATGTTTTAGCTCCTCCGCCGAGTAACACCTGTACCTGAATGAAGGTTCCTCCTGCATAACTAATGATCCAAACCACAGTGATGACACCTATTGGACCAATTTGGTGTCCTACATACACTTAAGTCTGGACATGGACAAATAAAACTATTGGCAGGAATGTGCATCGCAGAACCCACATTTTTGTGCAAAAAAACCCTCACAGGTCGACACAATTTAAAAAATAACTAGTCTTATTAAAGCCATACAAATATTTTAAACATGGAGACATTTTTGATTTTATTGAGATAAGAGGAAAAAAATGTTATCTGAGGAAAAAAATGTAATAACATTTAATTTTCCAACTTCAGAAAACTGTTGGGAGGGTTCTACTCCTGGTCTGCCGGGTTTGGCTCGGCACTGCCTGCCTCCTACATTGCTATCCTCTTGGAGCGCAAGAGCAGGTGAGATTCCAGTCTGTTTATTTTCACTTTATTTGCTTTCATGACTCTTTCAAAGTCTTCTCATAAAACCCATTTACCAGGTCCAGCAATGCACAGAAATGGCACCTTTTATTTGGGGTTGTAATTCAATTGTTGGATACATCTCAAGTATCAGGGATGTCCTCGTAAATATTGATTCAGTGTTTTATTACCAAACTATGTCTCAACCTTTCTCCCCGTCACCAGGAGAGGGCTGCTGACAATATACATGACAAATCTCGTAAGTGCTGCTGTTTTCATTTAAACATTATCTGTTTTACATCAATTGATACATTTGCTCCTGCCACACAGTGCATTTGTAATATTTGTTGTGTAATCTGGTTTTCAGGCCACTGAGACGTTGTTCCGCATGGCCGTAACACGAGGCATCGTCAAACCCATCAGACATGGCGAGGTAAGACGAAAGTGAAGGCAGCTAAATAATGGTGGTTGGGGCCTTAGTAATATAACAGATAGTGTAGGAGGACACCATCTCTACTCAGTGGCTCCCAGATCGGCTTGAGCTTTCTTTTATCAGGTAGCCAAGCTTCATGAGGACTGTTAGCTAACACAATGTTTCCCTTTCCTTGTTTTCTGGTATGCCTCTCTCACAGACACAACAAGATAAAAAAAAAAAACTGTCAAACCTACACATGACACATACACACATTCCAATGGGCGTTTGTGCGTAACTGGATAAGACCGAGATGTGTGTTTTTGTCTCGAGAGTAAACAGGGAAAGAGCCATGTAAAAAATGGTAGTGGTTTGTTTAGGACAAGGAAGATGTTGAACAAACAGCGTTTATCTGTAAAATATGCAGTAAAAACATTGCCACAAAAGGTAGCAGTACCTCACAATTAATTTAACTATTTGAAAACCCACCCAGTACTAAACGAAGTACTGGAAACGCCTGAAACTCTACATGTCCACATCTTGCTTTGGTTCTTACAATCACAGCAGTGTGATGATTCTAATAGTCTCCGAAAAAAAATGACAGAAATTAAAATGTTCTTTCTTACAGTATTTATTCCAACCCAATAATTGCAAACATAGACATTTAAAAGCAGTTAAATGAATAAACAATGCTCTGATGTAGGCCCACATACTGTAGCCAGTGGTCTGATGTAGGCCCACATAGTGTAGCCAGTGGTCTGATGTAGGCCCACATACTGTAGCCAGTGGTCTGATGTAGGCCCACATACTGTAGCCAGTGGTCTGATGTAGGCCCACATAGTGTAGCCTAGTTCAAGGTCGAGCTGAACAAAGACTCCAAACAATAACGGCTCAGAGAAACAAAATGTGCTTTCAACAAGAAACCCCGAGAAGGACATTTCAGAACAAACACAGACAAACCACTTTTCAGAACGATAGCAGTCACATCACAGGAGTGTGTGTGTCTGTTGGGGGGGGATATTATTAATTTTTTTTAAATGTTTTTAAGCGATGTGTATTAGCGCCCCCTCTTAGCTTAATAGGCTGCATAAATGTAAAATAATTTCTTTAAACTGTATCACTCTTTATTTCAGATGAGGGCCTTGCAATGTGCCGTTAGTTTTGTTTCATACATTAATCTCGGATGTGTAGATTCATACCGATGTGTCAGTACAGAATATGAAGTGAGTCGCATCAGCTGTCAGATTTTTATGTATAAACTTGACAGTTGTTTCTGTCACTTGAAGATTAAATTTACCGTCACCTTACAGCAGAATTCTACAGCTTCACCATCAACATGTCATCAATCTGAAATATATAACTTCACTGTCATCTTTTCCTATTGTTTGACAGCTTCAACGCAAAGCTCTAGTATCAATAATTGTACACTTGTACAAATGTTTTTTTTAGAGTGGAGTCACATGACCAGATGTTGATCTTGATTTCCTCTTTCTGTCTCTGTTTCCCATTAGGTGCTGTTGTTCTGCATAACTGCGTCCCTCTACATGTTCTTCTTCAGGTCCGAGCAGCACAGTGCACAGATTATTACACTGAAATATGCAACATTGCTTCCTTACGAATATCAAAACCAAATGTTTGGTGTTTAATGCGTTAAATCTTGTGTTTTGTTCTGCAGGAGTAAAGATGGTCTCAAAGGCTTCGCATTCTCTGCACTGAAGTAAGTTCAAGTTAAGTCTCTGCTCCCACAGATGCCTTGATTTAGACTGTTGTCAGTTTTGGGGTGAAGCTCAGAGGCTTCTTGTGTCACAGGTTCATCATCGGGAAAGAAGAGATTCCAACTCACCCTGTCTCGGCAGAACTTGTTGGCACCCGACCCCTTGAGAGGACAGCTGCTATAGAGACGGAGGATTCGCAACCGTCAGCAGGAAGGCCCAGCTCCAGGAGGAAAACTCTGGTGGCCTACACCAGGGAGCTGCTAGAATCAATGTGAGAGAACACAGACACATATGGGTTTGTGCAGAGTGGTGGTCAATACTGACATTTTTTTTTCACCCTTTTTTTTATAACTCAGATGCAAACATGGTCCAAGACACAGATGTTGTAAACATTACCAAGACAACTGCATTTCATACTGTATTAAGGTAACACACTTTTAACCAAGATACTACCGTTGGTGTGAGGTTTTTTTTCTCATCAATGATAATAAAAATAATAAAAAATGACTAAATACTAATCCTAAATGTGTTTTCTCTCATTGTCCAGGGCTTCATCAGGATGTTCAGTGTTGGCTACCTGATTCAGTGCTGTCTTAAAGTGCCCTCAGCGTTCAGGCAGATGTTCTCCAAACCGTCACGTCTGCCCTCTCTCTTCTACAACAAGGAGAACTTCCAGCTCGGGGCGTTTCTGGGATCTTTCGTCAGTATCTACAAGGTACATTTCATACACGCTGCTTTGTTTTTCCATGATGTGTCTCTTTTAAATTCTGATATCCTTATAATATGTCATGTGAGTATTGTAATTTTTTTTTTTTTATGAATTTCTCTTATTCAGGGAACAAGCTGCTTGCTGCGCTGGCTGCGTAACATTGACGATGAACTCCATGCACTAATAGCAGGTAACTGCCACATAAAACCCCCGTAGAGTGATCCCTCTGTAGAATCTGTTTGACAGCCGTCTCTTTTCATTTCTCTTTCAAGGCTTCCTGGCTGGTATGTCAATGTTCTTCTACAAAAGCACATCAATATCCATGTATCTCTTCTCTAAGCTGGTGGAGGTAAAAGAATATCTATTCGCAGACGAATCACAACTAATCTCAGTGAAAAGAAACACAACAAAATAAATACATTTCCCATCTCAAGGATAGAGGAACAGGATTTCATGAATATCATACAAAATACGATTCACCCTTTAAATAAAAGATAATATAACATTTACATCTCAAATCTTAATTGAGAAAACTAGTAAATACTGTAAAAATGTGACAGAAATGGAAGTAGGTCAGAGGTTAGCTGACTGACAAAACAACTTCCACAGATGTAACATGTTGCCATACATCTCATCTTATCTGGATGGCCTTGTTTATCATTAACAGCACATGTACTAATCTCTGTCTTTAGACCATGTACTTCAAGGGCATTGAGGCCGGCCGGTTCCCATACTTTCCTCATGCAGACACAGTCTTATACGCCATCTCCACTGCTATCTGTTTCCAAGCTGTAAGTAATCCGTGCACAAACATACAGATCTACTCAAAAATACAACTTTTTTTTGCTGAGAAAAGATATAATGTTTTGACTCATTATTGTCCCACAGGCTGTTATGGAAATGCAGAACCTCAGGCCTTCGTACTGGAAGTTCCTGCTGCGTTTAACAAAGGGCAGGTATGAATGTGTGCTGTTGTCAAACAACAGAGAGAAATACTTTATTTTCTTTAACAGAGTTTTACTTAAAACAAACAATGTTGTAACAAGGACTGATCTAATTGTGACTGCGTGATTGAAGAGTGTTTGAGCTTTGTATACCGTCACTATGTTTTAACGCAGTTTGCATAAATATATTAGGTTTTTAAAACTAGAAATCCAATTCTGTATTTTGTGCTTCATCATCAGTATTCAGACCTTTTCTGTCCATGTTCAGTTGATCTGTTTGTGAGAGTTTAGATCATTTTCTTTCTTTTCTTCAAGGTTTGCTCTCATGAACCGACACTTGTTAGATGTGTTCGGGACTCAGGCCTCCAGGGACATGAAAGGCTTTGTGCCCAAACTGGACCCTCGATACACCACGCTGCTTCCACCTGGAGTCGACTTCCAACTGGGATGACTTGGTACCAGGCTCAGGGAAGGAGCTGTAGGTTTACCTCAACAGGAAACGGACAGTTTGCTTGTTCTTTCTGAGCGACTTTTTTTAAAGGTCTTATGACTGCTCAGAAGTAGTGATGTTGTTTTATGAGATGGGATTTACTTTGAAGATGTAAAAGTCCAAGATCTGTCCAAATCAGGGCGTCGTGGGTAAAAGGTGTTGTCTTTATCAAGGTCCTTTACTGATTTGGGTTGTATGTTCACAGCTAATTGGTGAAATAACTGAAATGGACAAGTTTGGAAGATTGAGATTGAAATCAAAATTGACAAGTATATTAACAGTATCTTAAGTCCCAATGAATCCCTTAACCGTACAATACAAATAATAATGTAATAATAATATAAATGTTCAAGAAGTCAATTTGTATTTGGCAGGTTCTTCTGAACCTGTTGAGGGTTTATGCAGGGGCGTTGCAACAGGGGGGACAAGGCAGGCAATTTACTGGGGCCCCTAACCTGAGAGGCGGGGCTCTGAGAACATTTGACTACGTATGTCCACAACAATTATAATTGTGTGGGCCCCCAAAAGTAGTATCAGTTCACCCAGACCACAAAAAAAAAGCAAAATTTGGTTTAGTGGAATATAAAAACTACACTTAGCATGCAGCAAATTTTATTTTTATCCTTAAATCGTTATGTTTCTATCGTTTTTGTTAAGTTACTTGAAGGTTGGCAGCGTCAGAACTCTGGTTATTTGGATGGGTACATGGCAGTCAGAGGGGGAAACTCACTAATCCTTTAGCAACAAACACAGTGATGCCTGATTTTAATTTCGATTTCAGAGGACTGATGGGGAATGTATGAATGTGAACTTTTTCAAGACAATGGGTGCAACTGATGATATATAATTATCTAGCCTTATCATATAGTGTTAGGAGTCAAGGGGAGATTGTTTAGATTGTGTTCTGTGATGTGAAACATGGACGTGTGAAGTCGCTGTTGAACTTACATTTTTCATAGCTTAACTGATTTTCTTTCCAATTTCTTTTTTTTAACAGCACTTGACAGTAGAAATTTCAATTGGAGTGAGTAGTACAGCTCATTAGGTGTGAAAATACCAGATATTTTATATTCAAGACAAAAATAGCAATTAGAGCAAAAGGAAACAGTAAATCGACTGTTAAACCCTATTGATTCCACCCTCGTGTGGACAGGTTATTGGGTGAATCATGTTAAGGCTGGAAATCAGACTGTTTGCACAGCACAGATCACTAACCTGATTACTTCAAAAGTTACAGTTAGCAGGTTGTCATTAATCACATTTATCTTAAATGTACTAAAAGTTAATGTTATATGAGAAACATTTAATCAGACTGTGTGTATTTGGTGTCTGCCTCAGGACTTTGATTTTGCAAACTAACTCATTGTGACTCATTTATTTTCATTCCAGATTTTTGTCTGATTTAAGATTTAATCATTTTTGTGACATGATTCTACATGTAATGTTTTTTCTATCACTCCCACTGCCTTCCTGTTAGAATGAAACTTTCGCAATATGTCACAGTTTTGCATATGGTTGAATTCAAATATTTGAGTCCTATCCACTGCTGTTTCACAGTAAAGTGCAAATGTATTCGAGAGCAAAGTATGAGAAACCTGATACTTTATAGAGGATAAATTGGCCAAATCACAGTGTAATGCAGTCAAAATTTTTAAATCCATATTTAAATCAAACTATATAATTTGCAAATGTTCTAAAAAAAACAAAGTTCGATATTCTCCACCCAAATTTGAGAAATAAATTTCTTCAATCAACCTGAACCATCATTTTCATTTTATTCTCTGGAGGTGATTGGGTTAAATATTACTTAAATATTTAATATCCACTAATAGAAATCATTAACAGAGATTGAATTAAATATTTTTGTATCACATGAAAAATAAATACATTGTGTTGGCTGTTTGAATTTCAATTGATGCTAACTGGAAATTCCAAGATAAAATGTTACTCAAAATCTACGTTGATTGAAATATTGTTTACTGAAGAAGTTGGTGCTGCATCAAACGTTTTAGTGTCTGAATTAATGTGGACAATTGGGAAATCTGTGGCTCGTGTAATATTTCAGTGCTCAACACAAATTGGACATTCATGACACAAATTGACCGCTTCATTCCAGATGTGATTTCATATAACTAGGGTGTAAAGTAGATTGTTGTAGGGAACACATAGTTCTGTTTACTTCAGTGTTTTGACTTCAGTTGTTCAACCCAGCTTTAGACACATCTGACCTCCACACCAGAAGCCATGATTGTAAAAAAGAAAATACAATGCAACCTTCTTGTTGAGACTAAGGCAGAGAAAGAGTGAGATAATAACAATCTATCATATTGAATTAAAATACAACTCTCTACAAATGTATTTGATTTATGTAAGAAGGTGTATATTAAAATATTTTTCGATTCCAAGTGCATGACTTTTTTTTAATTCAGTGCTGAGTTCGATCTTATATAATGATAATGTCCGTTTTCTGTTTTTGCTTGTGCAGTGACTGGCGTCACCTGGTCATGAAATCCTACAGTCCAAACTACAGTGTTACAGAATTTGCCTTTTATTTCTCTGATTTAGAACAGTTGCAGGGACATGGCAGAGGCTGTTCCAATAATGTAATGGTCACATTGCCAGTATAATGTGGCAATGTGACCATTACATTATTGGAACAGCCTCTGCCATGTCCCTGCAACTGTTCTAAATCAGAGTGCTGATGATTTGTTATTAGGGTTTACAGTAGAAGTTAAAGTGAACTTAAGCAAATTTTCAACATCCACAGGAGGACAACACATATTGTCAGACCAATGCAATTTTATAATATACCCATGGGTCCCATAATGTAAATCTTCATGATTTTAGAAACCTAAAACTTTCACCCCAAAAAACTATGAAAAAATGTCCCCTGGCCATTAATGTTGTCTATTGTAAAGTTTCTATAAATGTTAGGATTTCAATAAGTGTAGCTACACACAAACACACAGAGGATGACTGGATATGGAAATTATATTCAAGGTATACGGAGTTTAAGGTTCATTGTGTAGAATGTAGTGACATCAAGAGGTGAAGTTGCATGTTGCAGCTGAACACCCCTCACCTCACCTTCCAAACGTGGAAGCCTTCAGTTGTCCTAAAAACTCAAAAGGTGTTTAGTTTGTCCAGTCTAAGCTACTGTAAAAAAAACACGACAGCCTCCTTAGAAAGGACCCGCTCTGATGTAAATATAAAATATTTAAATATAAAGGGCCCATTCTAGGGTAAAGAAAATAAGAATTTGTACAATTCAATTGAAACACACTAGTGGAATCATCACTAGGATTATTTTATATTTAATCTCTGCCAATAGATCCCTTTCACCTAAATCTTACACATTGAACCTTCAATGGTCTGATTTCCATGGAACTTGCTGTGCAGGAGGCAGCAGAGGTGAAATCGTCATTATCTACGACTCCTGAACTTTCCTCTAACGGTACCATCAGGTCAGTATTTCCTGTTTTAGGTCAAAATAGCTGAGAAGTTTCAAATGATTCATATTGGGCCCAAGAATCCTGTTCATGACTCAGAGGACTGCAGTACCTGATATGTTTGTAGAGGGCAGTGATGAGCGTGCAAGGTAGTGAGTTCACTCAAATTGGGCCAGAAAGAAGAAACACACTGCGGAAGTATATCCAAAGAGCGTCAAGAACACACATGTTAGGCGATTTCCCATTCAAAATAAAAGTATTTGTGATTGACCTCGCTTAAATGAAGTTCAAAACAATTCGACAATAGTTATTTTAGTGGTTAGGTGTTGTTTTAAAATGCTCTATAAAATCCTGCATAATCTACTCTTGAATGACTCAATCGATGACTGTTATTAGAATACCACAAAATAGCCGGTTAGCCTGCTAAATTATTATGTTTCAACTCTCTGTTCACACTATGTTTGTTGTTATGATTCGTTTCGATTTGCGTCTCATTTAATTTGAACATGGGACTAATTTTGGACTTGCAAGAGAAGATTGTTTTCTAAGTGTATCCAAATTGCTTGGGGGGCGGACGCTTTACTTTGAAAGACCGAGGCAGGAAGTGGTCGATTCCCTGACAAACCGGTGATTTTCACTGTGAGTCACTTCCTGTGGTCATTGAAAGTCCTGTCAACAGCGAAAACAAGCCAGTTACTGTAGAAAGTAGAAGAGAAACGCGGATCCATGGGGGGTAAAAACAAACAGAGAACCAAAGGCAATGTTCGGGTGAGTAAACGCACCATCGCGAAGTAAAAGTTAGCAACAGATTAGCTCAAACCCGTCAGAACAACCCGGGATCAACTTAAGGCTAGTTAGCGAACCCACATGTGGCGGTTCTGCCTCAGCTGTTTTGTAACCATCGCCATTAGTATTCTTTTTTTGTGATAATAACCACGCGTTTCTCTCCCGGCCCGCCAGCCATCGAGTAGCGGCCGAGCTGCTGAGGCACTGACCCGGGAGGGTGGCGTCATCCCGGGGTTCGTGGGCTTTGACACGACGGTGACCTCGGAGCTGAGTTACGTCCCCGCGGTCCACGGCGCAGAGGAGATCGACAACCTGGTGGATCCCGACTTCCGCCTGGTGCTCAGGAAACTCTCCAAGAGGGATGTCGTCACCAGACTGAAGGTAAAGAGTGACTCTAACTTATAGGTTTTCTAGAGGAGCTCTGCCTTCCTCCATGTACACAAAGAGTCAAATAATGTCAGAATCCAACACGTTTAGTGACAGTCTAAACATCTAATGCATCCACTGTTACACAACCTGACACGAGGAATTACATAAAGTACGGTATGAAAGAAACCTTCAAAGTAATGTCTATGTGTTGAAATAACCCCTGTCTGATATGTATTTGGTTCAGGCCAGTGTTGTGATAATGCAGGAACGGTGTATATATAACGTGTGTTCATCTCAGGCATGTGTATTAGTAACGTGTGTTCTTCTCAGGCGTGTGTATTAGTAACGTGTGTTCTTCTCGGGCGTGTGTATTAGTAAAGCGTGTTCTTCTCAGGCGTGTATTAGTAACGTGTGTTCTTCTCAGGCGTGTCTATTAGTTACGCGTGTTCTTCTCAGGCGTGTCTATCAGTAACATGTGTTCTTCTCAGGCGTGTCTATCAGTAACATGTGTTCTTCTCAGGCGTGTGTATTAATAAGATGTGTTCTTCTCAGGCGTGTATATTGCTATCGTCTGTTCCTCTCAGGCGTGTATATATTGATATTGTGTGTTCTTCTCCGGCGTGTGTATTCATAACATGTCTTCTCAGGTGTGTGTATTTATAACATGTGTTCTTCTCAGGCTGTGCAGGACTTCGGGTCCATGTGTCAGGAGCGGGATGCTGAAGAGGTTAAAGGGGTCCTGCCTTACTGGCCGAGGATTTACTGCAAGATATCAGTGGTGAGCTCATCTCACATTCTCATCATATTTGTGAATATTTTATTTTGTTTCAGTGTGACATTAGTTTTATCCTCGTGGAAACAGTCAGGGCATCTTGAATACTTCACCATCATAGATTTTGAACTATCCTGAGGAAAGTGTCCCTGTTCTACAGAACATGCATCAAATTCACAATGAGAGATATCTATGAAAAAGAGGTCTGACTAAAACTACCCCCAAATTCAGGACGTCATTAAACTGGGACTATATACTCTGTGGGTGTGGGTATTCAGGTTTGCTGTGTGCACATTAAGACAATAAGTCTTCATCATTATTTCTGTCAGGATCATGACCGCCGGATCAGGGAGGCCACACAACAGGCCTTTGAGCAGCTGGTGCTGAAAGTGCGCCGCAGCTTGGCGCCCTTCCTGAAGAGCTTGATGGGCCACTGGATTCTGTCCCAGTGTGACACTTACTCACCTGCAGCCTCTACTGCCTGCCAGGCCTTCCAGGCTGCGTTCTCACCTGCAAAACAGCCCGAGGCTCTCGGCTTCTGCAAGGATGAAATCCTAAATGTGAGTAAGAGCGGGGACTTTAGTGCAGACAAAGGGATGTGAACTTTAATCCAATGAGCAAAAATCAACTGAATTAAAATTGTTATTTTGATACTGCAGGTACTTCAAGATATTTTGTTAAAGGAAACAGCAGACACACTGAGTGATCCACAGTAAGTTATCAGTTTAAGTCATTATAGCTTCAGCGTCCATTCCACTCATTGTATATGCGTGGTTATAATGAATGCTATTAGCATCTTTGCTCAGGCTCTGGTCTCCATGTTCTCTAGAAGCGTGACAGCAGAGGAGAGAGAATCCAAATATGTGCGCATGCAGACCTGTTCCCTGCTTGGAGTGAAGAGACTGCTCTCCCTGCTCGCTCAGAACGACAGGGAGGCCCTGGAGCAAAGACTAGTTCAGCTGGTGAATTCTGCGAAGTTCTGGAAGTACAGCAAACACAAGACACCACAGGTACTGGCACAGACTCCACCGTTAACTAAGTAAATCATGTACTTGTTCACCTGAAATGTGCACATAATGAGTATTTATTAATATATAACATTCAATGTTTATTCTATGGTTTCAATTAAATACATTAATCATCACATCATCTTGATCAGATTTTTATTGTGAATAACAGATTGTAGTTTGTAAAGATTGAAAGTGGTAATATGTAATGACTTCACCCCTATAATTCCAAATGTAGTGATCTGAATTTATGTTGCTGTTACTATGCTTTTATGTGGAGTTAATTTAAAGGTAATTATCTGGGGTTTATATTCTGCTCAACAAACCTGTAACACTTGAGTGGACTATAATCTAAAATGATAAATCTACTACATGTGATCTGTTTGTGCCAACCTTATATCTAATACAAGAAGCTGTTTTGAGGAGGATGTTTCTCTAACCACCACATTACGTTGCTCCACAGGTTCGAGGGGCATTTTTCGAGATGGTTTGCGCTCTGTGTGAGTTCACTCCAGCGCTGATCCAGGCTGAAGCAGCACGACTCTGCCCTGCCGTCCTCCTCAGTATTGATGACACTGATCCTATCGTGCTGCCTCCTGTGTGGGAAGCCGTTCTTCACGTCGTGTCTAAAGTCCCCGTAAGCTTGTGTTTAAAGGATGATCTCACACATACAGCGATTCACTTGCCATAATGTTGTCTACTAAATAAAGCAAAAAGGAGTAGTAAGCAACACAAGTAGAGTATAGATATTAAAGTATGTGTTTTTAAATTTTTCATCGAGCCAATTTATTGAAATAACTGACGTATCTTATTTTCTGATGTTTCTGTTTCTATCCCAGGATTGCTGGACACATGTGAATGCCAAGAAAGGCTTCCTACCTAAACTATGGACTCTACTAAAAGACGGTGGTAAAGGCATGGCTAAAGCTCTCCACCCTAATTTAATGCCACTCCTCAGCAAACTGCCCCAACAGGTCACAGATCCAACCCTGGACTTTTACACCACCTTCTTCACGTCCCTCACACAAGGGTAATTTGTTTTCACATGTCCATGTACACTTGGGCTGAGAGCTAATTCATAAATTTTTAAAGGGAACTGCATTATGAAAATCCATTTTGTTGATTATTTTTTTAGCAAGAAAATGATCAATTCATCAGAAGTTTAAATGCCAAAAAGGAATGTTTAGATCATTATTTATTAGTAGTTGTCTAATACAAATATACATTTCATGTTGCACAATCCTTGAGCCCACCCATTACATGATTTTGCATTTGAAATATCTGCTGTATCACTCCTATTCCCTGTGTTAATATTGTTATATTGATTTCAACCATGTTGTCTGTCTGTCTTAGCCTTTCAAGTGAGCGTGCAGCAGCAAGTCCATCAGAAAGTGCAGTTATAGTCAACTCTGTGGTTGAGTGCTTGAGGTACTGCATACTCCAAAACACAGAAAAAATGGAGGATCAGAGAAAAATACGGACCATGCTCATTTCACAGCAGGTGGGATCACAGAGTAGCACACACTTTTCTCACCCTGTCAAATCTACCTCCTGTCAAGTCTCCACGTTTTCTACATTGTTTTGTTGTTTTTCTTTTTGTAGCTGCTACCTCTCCTCGAAAAGTCCCTCGGCAATCCCTCCCTTCAGAATGGTCCGCTCTTCCTTTTGGTCACTGAAATGCTGGTTTCCTGGGAGAAGAGAGCAGGTTTACTTAGTGTTGGTGAAGCAAATGACAGCACGGGCGTCTTTGAAGAGCTTCTGGCTGACTTCTGGGAGGAGCTTGGTCTTCTCTTTGTCAGATATGTTGACGTTGAAGAAGCGGATCCACAGGCTTTGGAAGGAATAGCCACTTTGCTGCAGGCAAGTTTTGGTTTAAGACATAATCACCACTGAAATTTCCATGTTGACACGAAGGACACAGCAAATCAATACGGCTGTCCGATTCATTCATGTCTTAAAAAAGTGGCCAAAGTGAAACAGAAAACAAAATGCCAAAATAAATCTTTTTTCTCACCATCTCTTATGTCTGCAGGTGATGCGCTACCCCGAGAGAGTAAACAGAAACCACATCCAGAAGAAGAAATCTGTCAAGATCTGTTTCTCTAAGCCAGAGGACAACGAGAAAACTGAAGTTGAGGGGGATAATGTTGAGAAGCCTGCGCAGACGGTGTCAGAGCTTGTGAATGAGAAGACGTTTGGATCCCTACAGACCCAGCGCTTTGAGGACGTGGTGTGCCAGCTGGCTCAACTGTGCCTGGTGAATGTGAATGAGAAAAACTCAGAGAGGCATCTTGTTTTTCTCTCCCTTCTCCTGCGGTCCTTCCACACACAGAGGGTCTTCAGTGTAAGTTATTTTTGACTATTGTGTATTTCCGTGTCCGTTGTTTTTAATCATTGTGAGTCGAATGTAAGCACTTCTGTCCACTAATCTACATAATTTATTTATTGGGTATATATGACCTTTTAATGTATATATTTGGCTAAATTCAATATAAAAAAATTTAAAACACTTGTATGTTAATTTTAGATTAAAAAATGAAGTAAGCTCTGAGTTCCTTGATGCAACTGACTTTTCTTTTGATCTGTGCTTCTTTTAGTCATTGGGCGAGTTGGACGACAGCGTAACAAAGGGCGCTGAGCAGAGAGATGAGCTCAATGAGACAAATCCAGCAGTGCAGTTCCTGCTGCAGCGGGTGGTGGTGTGGCTGACTGAGAAGGGCCGCACCGACACTGAGCACCTGGTAGAGATGGTTTTCAGCTCGCTCTACTGCTGCAGCCGGCAGGATACCACCCGTTTACTCAACCACATCACCATGGTAACATTGAATGACGTTGATTTCACCCAAATTTTGCTCTTGTTTCATTGCTGACATTTATGCTCTTACTCTGCTTCCTAGATGGATTTGCAGTGGAGAATTATCCTGCAAATTATACAGAGGGTATGTATCACTCAGTTTATGATAGACGTAAATCAAAGTGTGTTCCCTAATCATGCATCAAATGTGCACTGTTATACATGTCTGTGCATCTCTGCTGTCTGTTCTGTTAGGCCTGTGCAGATCCTCAGGCTCTTGACAGCTGTCGTGATTGGCTGAAAGGTTCAGTTCTGGGCGAGCAGCTCCTGGGTTTGGCTGAGGAGCTGTGTCAGGTCGGACACTGCCCCCCCAGTTCTACAAGCAGCCAAAGTTGGACGCTTATAAGCCTCGTCCTCTCTCAACATCACAACAACGGTGAGCAGAAATACGTACACCAGCAAAGATTATCTATTTTCTAAATACTTGTGGTTTTCATTCCAGTCACCAAACCAGATGAAAATATTTTTGACCTGTTTTCCTCGCAGAGCCTCTGATAGGGGAGGTATACATGGAGAAGATATTAGAGAAGCTGCACGCCACTCTTTCTGAGACCAAGAGTCTGTCGGATGCCGGCAACATGGAGCCACTCGTCTCCTTCATCGGTGACGTTGCCTCCACGTTCTTCTCCTCTGTAAAAGACTGTCTTCTACTGCTCTCTGCCGAGGAACTGTTGCTCAGTATCTTCCAACTCACCGCCCAGGATCAAACACACACTCAGCTATCTAGTATGTAGTCACACACTGCTCAGAACATTTAGAATGTACTTGTGAGGTCAGCTGAGTAACTAATATGTGTGTTTTGTTTTGAAAGACTCTCTATTAGATAAACTGAGGAAAGTTTGTGTTGCTGGGATCCAGTCATTGGTCCAAAACTCTGAATGTGAGGGCAAGGAAGGTGGTTTCCTGCACAGTGCGGCTGTTTGGGTGAAAAACCAACTTCTCACCGTCTGTCTGGACATTAAAAGGTAACAAATTGTTGGTTTCCCAGTTATCCTTCTCCAAATTTCAACCCGATGACTGTGTCTTATTCTGTGCAACCATATTATAAGAAACTGTGCTTTTAACTCTTCTTGGTGGTTAGTTTGCAGGTTCTAGTTCAGGCTGTAGAGAGCCTAGTGGAGACAATCATCTCTGGCTGCAATCAAGACTCCTCACTTCTCATCCAGTTCTTTACTCTACTGATGCCAAGCCAGACCGAATGGACAAGAATCAGACAGGCCTTACCTCCTCAGGTGAGTCCTTCATCAAGGAAAACAAC